>NC_133323.1:20102596-20103758 GCF_012295235.1 Primulina huaijiensis
TATATAATATTTAGATGATACTATGGTATTGATAAATTAAAATAAAATAGATGATACTAAAAATATTATCCTTACAAAAGTATGCATCCATACAAAAATATTATACTATGCATGTACGTATCATAAATTTAAATGATACTATGCCATTGATAAAATAAAATAAATCATACTAAAAATAAATTAAAATAAAAGCTTATCCTTACAAATGTAGATTCTTGTAGATAAGAAATCTCATCTATATTATCCTTACAAACTTTATATAAAGTAGTAACAATTACATCTTCATCATAACACAATTCACAACACCACCAAAAAAATGAATTCTTCTTCAGGTTCGTCTTCATTGTCTGATAATGAAGATGACATAACTAATTATTTGGTTAACGATGCTAAAGCCATTGATGAAGAAATTCAAGGAGCAATTGTTACTCATATTCATACACGCAATATGATGATGCACACCTATATCAATCAACAACTTAACGAAGGCACGAGAAGAGGATCAATTCCATGTCATGTTGTAATCCGACGCGATAGAGAAATAGCGGATCGTAATTTGTTCAACGACTATTTTTCTGAAAATCCAAGATTTCATGAAGGTTTGTTTCGACGACGATTTCGAATGTCCCGTAATCTATTCCTTCATATCATCGATGCTGTCAAGAATCATGATAGCTACTTTATACAACAGAGTGATGGGTTGGGACGACTTGGGCTATCAACTAATCAAAAAACAACAGCTGCAATTCGTTTATTAGCATACGCCTTACCTGCAGATGCGGCCGATGAATACATCAAAATAGGAGAGTCAACTGCGATTAAATGCTTACAACACTTTTGCCGAGCAGTTGTTGAAGTTTTTGCAAACCAGTACTTACGATCTCCAAATGTCAATGATGTTGCTCGACTATTACATATTGGTAAACAACGGGGCTTCCCGGGAATGTTGGGAAGTCTCGATTGTATGAATTGGAAATGGAAAAATTGTCCTACTGCTTGGGCTGGGCAATATACAGGCCGTAACGGGTCTCCAACAATTATTTTAGAAGCAGTGGCCGATTATGATCTTTATATATGGCACGCATATTTTGGTATGCCTGGTTCTAATAATGACATAAATGTTTTGGAGGCATCCACCTTGTTTACCAATTTGGCTCAAGGC
>NC_133323.1:20103858-20129486 GCF_012295235.1 Primulina huaijiensis
CCCCAAGTTTTCGACAGTCAAGCGTGGGAGAGTATGATGGGCGTATTGACCCAGAAGAGCATTTGGGAAGGTTTGAGAACGCAACTCTGTTGCATCAGTATTCAGATGGAGTCAAGTGTAGGGTGTTTCTGGACACGTTAGTGAGGTCAGTGCAGCAATGGTTTAACACCTTGCAACCCAACTCCATACGATCTTTCGATGATTTTTCCGCTGCTTTCTTGCACAGATTCGCTAGCAGTAAGAGGCACCAAAGAAATTATTTAAGCATGTTCGTGATGAAGCAACAAGAAGCGGAAACTTTGCGAGAATTTATCCAGCGTTTCAACAGTGCAGCGCTAGAGATACCAGCGGCGACCCCTGACATCATGATAAGTGCCTTTACCAAAGGACTGAGAGGAGACGAATTCTTCAAATCACTGGTCAAGAAACCTCCATTGAGCTATGATGATCTTTTAGCTTGGGCAGACAAGTATGTGAATCTAGAAGATGCCTAACGACACAAAAGGATGGAGCAGATCAGGAGGAAGTAGAGTTGAGGAGGCGGAGAGAAGGGGTAAGAAGAGAGGTGTGGATGAGAGAGAAGATGATAAAGCTAGAGGTAGAGAACAATTCTCATCCCATGTTCTTCTGAATAGGAATCGAGACAAGGTGATGGAGATGAGGGAATCAGAAGGGAAGTGTGAGAAATTGCAGAGGGTTGAGAGTGATGCTAGATTGCCTTCGCTTGATAGACAAAAGAAAAGAAGAGCATAGAAAAAAGTTGGAGAATTAGCAGAGTAATGCTTTAACGAGGCCCTGAAATGCTTACATTCTTAGAAAATATTACTCTTGACTTTATTGTTAATGTATTTCGTTTTTGAATTTGTCCTGCGTGATCGGGTGAAAATTAATAAAACCAAGTTCTTCTTTTCAGTTCATGAATGTTGTTGTATTATGAACGTGAGAAAACTTTATTTACCTACTCAGGCTGAGCCTAGTAGAGGAGCATAGGGGAGGAGATTGAAATTAAATTTTCCTACTAAAGCATCGCCTAGTAGAGGAGCAGAGGTGAGGAGATTGAAATTAAATGTTACCTACTAAGGCATCGCCTAGTAGAGGAGCAGGTGTGAGGAGATTAAAATTAAATTTTCCTATTAAAGTATCGCCTAGTAGAGGAGCAGAGGTGAGGAGATTGAAATTAAATTTTACCTACTAAGACATCGTCTAGTAGATGAGCAGAGGTGAGGAGATTGAAATTAAATTTTACCTACTAAGGCATAGCCTAGTAGAGGAGCAGAGGTGAGGAGATTGAAATCAAAATTTTCCTACTAAGACATCGCGTAGTAGAGGAGCAGAGGTGAGGAGATTGAAATTAAATTTTACCTACTTTGGCTGAGCCTGGTAGAGGAGTCAAGGGTGAGGAGGTCAAACCTAAATTTTCCTACTAAGGCATCGCCTAGCAGAGGAGCAGAGTTGAGGTACAGAAAAATCGCCTAGTAGAGAAGCAGTGTGGAGTAGAGACATCTTTAAATTTTACTACTAAGACATCGCCTAGTAGAGGAGCAGAGTGGAGATGAGAAAAATTAAATTTACTTATTTGGGATACGTCTAGTAGAGGAGAAGAGTTTATAAGGAAAAATTAAATTTTACCTACTTAGGCTGAGCTTAGTAGAGGAGTCAGGGGTGAGGAGGTGAGACTTTTATTTTCCTGCTGAGCCATCGCCTAGCAGAGGAGTCAAAGGGTGAGGAGGTGGAAGTTTTATTTTGCTGCTCAGGCATCGCCTAGCGGAGGAGCCAGAGGGTGAGGAAGTTGAAGTTTGATTTTTCCTGCTAAGGCCCGACTTAGCAGAAAAGTTACGAGATGATGAGGTAAAAGTTTTATTTTTCTGCTAAGGCATCGCCTAGCAGAGGAGTCAGAGGGTGAGTAGGTCGAAGTTTGATTTTTCCTGCTAAGGTCCGGCTTAGCAGATGAGTTATGAGATGATGAGGTGAGAGTTTGGTTTTTCCCGCTAAGGTCCGGCTTAGCAGATGAGTTACGAGATGATGAGGTAAGAGTTTTATTTTCCTACTAAGGCATCGCCTAGCAATGGAGTTAGAGGGTGAAGAGGTTGAAGTTTTATTTTTCATGCTAAGGACTATTTTAGCAGAGGAGTCAAGGGCACGGTGAAGTGTAAATTATTTTCCTTCAAAAGCTTAGTAGAGGACCTTGAAGATGGGGGCGACGAGGGCATATCGTGTTAGAAAATTTTATTTGGTTTGTCGATAACGAACGATGTTTGTCTCTGCAAAAATTACGGGGATCGACTTGTCCGGTCAGGTCTCGGGGATCGACCTGCCCGGTCTGGTCGTGGAGGTTTGGGGGAACGCCCCCAAAAGCTTTTCAGAAACCACACAATCATTCGCAAGGAGCGGAGGGCAAGGCTATGCAGGGCGAGCGCTTGACGTGCTGGGCGAGGGTGTTGTTGGGCAAGGTTGCGCGCGGGGTGTGCGTGCTAGGCTAGGGTGTGGTTGGGCGAGGCTGCGCGCTAGGCGAGGGTGGGACGAGCACTGGAGAGGGTCGACGAGGGCAAGCGAGGGGCGAGGCGCCGAGGGCTGAGGCGCTGGGCGAGGCGAGGGGCTTGCGTGCAGCGCGAGGGCGAGGTTGCGCGAGTGCGAGGCAAGGGCTCAGGCGAAGAGAGGTGAGGCGCTGGGTGAGGCGAGGGTGCGAGTGCTTGATTGGGCCGAGGGCGATGGGAGACGAGGGCGTGCGGGGGAGAGGGGCTTGTGTGCAGCACGCTGGGCGAGGAGAGGCGGAGGCAAGCGNGGTTGTTCGAATTGTGTGGAAGAACACCCAATTTTGGCAGTGTTTAAAATTGCATCGAGAAGCCTCATTTCTAGATAGTGCTTTATTTCTTTTGGCTACGTTCAAGCAAGAGGATTTTGAATGTTTTGCTACTCTCTGTTGGGCAATTTGGCATGAAATTTGCAAGATCAACCATGAATTTGCAGGGAAGAAATTTAAGATAAATGTGGACTGGGCTTATGCTATGATGGAAAATTTTCGAAAATATAGTTTGGATGGTTCTTCTGGGAATAATGATGCTCAAATATTTATGGAGGAGAAGTGGGTATCACCACTACCAAACTATTTTAGGTTGGATGTTGATGCAGGCTTTGATATTATAAACAAACAATTTAGCGTTGGGGCAGTGGTGCGTAATACAATGGTAAAGGTTTGTGGTGCGCAAGCTAGTCCTATCAGATGTCCAGGCTCAGTTACTTGTGCGGAGTTGTTGGCAATCAGAAGCGGGATGGACTTATGTATCCGGATTGGGCTATCAAATGTTTGTATATTTTCTGACTCATTGGAAGCTGTTAGGATGGTCCTTTCCCACGTAGAAGATCTTGGATCTGCTGGGGTTCTTGCCTTGGATATCCAATCAATGTTAGAGCTTCTAAATTTTCATTCCATCCAACATGTGCGAAGAAAGGCCGTTGAAGTGGCTCACATTTTAGCTCGCAAAGCTTTGTCTTGTAATAGCTCCATTAGTTGTGTTAATGATGATCTACNACCCAATTTTGGCAGTGTTTAAAATTGCATCGAGAAGCCTCATTTCTAGATAGTGCTTTATTTCTTTTGGCTACGTTCAAGCAAGAGGATTTTGAATGTTTTGCTACTCTCTGTTGGGCAATTTGGCATGAAATTTGCAAGATCAACCATGAATTTGCAGGGAAGAAATTTAAGATAAATGTGGACTGGGCTTATGCTATGATGGAAAATTTTCGAAAATATAGTTTGGATGGTTCTTCTGGGAATAATGATGCTCAAATATTTATGGAGGAGAAGTGGGTATCACCACTACCAAACTATTTTAGGTTGGATGTTGATGCAGGCTTTGATATTATAAACAAACAATTTAGCGTTGGGGCAGTGGTGCGTAATACAATGGTAAAGGTTTGTGGTGCGCAAGCTAGTCCTATCAGATGTCCAGGCTCAGTTACTTGTGCGGAGTTGTTGGCAATCAGAAGCGGGATGGACTTATGTATCCGGATTGGGCTATCAAATGTTTGTATATTTTCTGACTCATTGGAAGCTGTTAGGATGGTCCTTTCCCACGTAGAAGATCTTGGATCTGCTGGGGTTCTTGCCTTGGATATCCAATCAATGTTAGAGCTTCTAAATTTTCATTCCATCCAACATGTGCGAAGAAAGGCCGTTGAAGTGGCTCACATTTTAGCTCGCAAAGCTTTGTCTTGTAATAGCTCCATTAGTTGTGTTAATGATGATCTACCCACGTGGCTTGTAAACCTCGTATCTCGGGACTTCCCGAATTAATGTTATTATAGTTAATTTTAAAAAAAAAAGGCTAGTACCCATAGGTCCTATGAGTCACCGAGCCCTTTCTCTACTACAATGTTTCATAGTGCGGTGGAAGAAATTTCGCTTATAATCTGTGAGAACCTGAATTTCCAGCAGAACTAATATTTCAGAAGCTGATATTTTTCCAGCAGATAGAATCCAGCAGCAGACAACAGATAAAATCCAGCAGCAGAAGAGTGAGATTCCAGCAGACAGTTACTGATTCAGCTTAAACTTGTAACTGAAGCATTAACATGGAATAAAGGCTTTTAATGGCAGATTATGGTCATTAATAGGGAGGCCAACAGTTAGAAATGTGCCTATAAATAACACTCTCAAATCTCTGATTGGTTTTATACAAATCCTGAGTTATCACTTGAAAATTCAAGCTAAAGAGTGCATTTTCAAGCTGTAAAAACCAGTAGCAAGGCAAGCAGATTCCAGACTTCAGTAACCAAAATTCTAGCAAATTACAGTAAGTGGGCTATGTATAAATATCTTGAAAATCAGTTTGATAATTCCTGTTTTAAGTATTTCTGATCTCTGATTTTTGAAGCACTGAAACTTAGTGAACTAATGGTAGGAATATATATTCTGAACATTACTGATTACTGATTACTGATTACTGATTACTGGCCTCACCCCTTAGAGGAGAGAACATATAGGGGACTGATATCAGTTTAGCCATGAAATTCACGAACGTGCTCAGTGCTTACTTGTTAAATTTCTGATTACTGATTACTGATTACTGAATACTGAATACTGAATAATGAATACTGAATACTGAATACTGAATACTGAATACTGATTTCTGTTCTGAAAATAAGAATTCATGTATATTGCTCGTATTATTGTCTCTGTTAAAAATGGTTTTGAAGACGATCGTTGTTTATCAGTTTTAGTTTATATATATTCCGCTGCATTTGTTAAGACGTTATATCTGGTTTTACATTTCCGCTGTAAAACATTATTAATTGAGTTGTATCAGACAATGAATATTCAATATTATGAATAAAAGACTGGTTTCTGAAATTTTGTACTTCTGAAGCTTGTTGTTTTCGAATGTAAATTTGAGAGCAACGCCGGTGTCGACCAACCCCGTCCCGGGGCGTGACATAATCGGCGGGAAAAAATACAGTGGATCAAATATTCCCTCTTTTCGGAATGATTAAAGATGACTAAGCTTAGCTTCAGTTTTTCGAAGGTTGATCAAGTGCTCAAGAAGTTTGGTGTTCAGTCCGTTTCGTTCAATTTTGGGCAACATAGACGTTATGAGTTCACCCATTCCTACAACCAACCATCCTAAGTGACGAATATGGGTTGTTAGAAATGGATTTAGAAGAACGAAAATTCTGATATGAGGTAGCTAGGTTTATGTGGAATTTGTGGAATTGCTACTGTATTTTAGATGAATTGATACTTTATATTAGTGGGATTGTTTGATTATGCGGAATTACTACTGTATTTTTTTGTTGACATTGCTTCTGTGTTTTTGTTGAATTGAGACTTTATATAGCTGGGATCGATGAACGAAACAAGACCATCATGTTACATATATATGCAGAAGATACTAAATTTTAAATATATATTTGTAATGCTAATAGGCTCAAATACATCACAATTTGCCAAATTAGTGCTACGTAACCATTTTGGTACTACAAATAGGCCCAAATACTATATAACAATGCATGATATGATTCACATGTTTTGTCATGTCTGTTGACGCATAACTCCCAAGAGACCTACCTAGGGTCATTCGTGTTTATTTTACCATATATGTGTCCATATTACTTACTGCATATTGACAATTTTTGATACCATCTTTAAGCTGTTTTGTACCCAGGATAAGGAACGTATACCACAAAATATATGTCATTCATACTGCTTATACCATACAAGAAACACAACCAATAAATCATACATGCATGTGTTCAAGGAACTGCACATTGAGTATTTTAATACCACACTTCTGCAATTTTGAACCAGAAATCAAAAAATATATACCGCGATTTATATTTCATTTGTACCGCTTATACCATACAAGAACAAATACCAATAGCTCATACACGTGTTTAAACATCCAACGTAGCTGTATCATCTATGTTCATTACAAACATCTAAATCACTCAAACAAATGTTTATACATCCAACGTATAGAAATCATCTATGGTCATTTCTAACATATAAGTGTTTATACATTTATGTATAAACATGGTCTATCTTAGTTCAGATATGTTCAGCATTAGTAACATTGTTACGTAGTACTAATTCGACAAATTATGGTACATTTGGGCCTATTTGCAGAACAAATAAAGTTAAAATCTGGTATCGTCTACATATATGTGTAACATGACAGTCTTAGTTAGTTAACACATGTTCAATATCAGTTTCATTGTTACGCAGTTCTAGTTAAGGTACAATTGTGACTATTTACAGTACCAATATAATTAAAATTTGATATCATCTACATATATATGTGTGTGTAATGGTCTTGGTTGGTTCACACATATTCAGTATCGCTTGCATTGTTACGTATTACTAATTTATCAAATTGCAATGCATTTGGGCCTATCACGAGTACAATTTTGTTGATAGACTTCGTTCTTCGTCGATTTTGAATTCCAAAATAATATACAATCAACATATTTGTTTATGGTATCTGTCGAAGTAAGTTACTATAGACTTCGTAGGCTAAAAAATATGGGCTTCACTTTAATTTTTAAGTTCGTAATATTTATTTACTAAACTAGTAAGGTAAAAAAAATATTTTTAAATTGTAAATGGAGAAGTAAAAAGGTTAACGAGTTAAGCAAATCAAATTTTTTAATTTTTAATAAGGGCTTCACTTTATTTGTTGTTTACGTATTCTTGAATATTTCATTTGAGGGATATTTCTGCAATTAAATGCATCACATAATTTTAAACCGTGGGACTGTGACTCATAACTAAGCCTATCTAAACTCTTTAGAGGCTGTATAGTACATAGTTTTCTCAAAGCCAACTCTCATTGGTATAAGTGGTTCGCTTTTCTGATATGCTGTATGACATACCAAAATATTTGAAGTTAATGCTTATTCTGCAACGAGTGATGCAACTTTTTGTTGGAAGCATTGATGTCTCTTACACCATTTGTTTGTTTTCTCCATTTAATGTGTCATTTTTATGTTGTTTATATTGGAGTACGTTTTCTCGCACCTAAAGCTTAGAGGAAGTTTAAAAATTATGAGAAATAAAAAAATCACAATATTTAAATGCAATTTCTCACTACTTTCAATCCCATAAGATTTAAATACACAAGTTATAATTAACTCATATCTCCTGACTGCAACATTTGCATGGTTTCCTCCAAAATCTTTGAAACAAAGCCTCATAGGATTAAGGTTTGGAAGTAAGACATACCTCATAGTAGTTGTGTTGACAACTACTTTACCTGACCTTGATTGCTTTCAAAATCACACGGATCAACACATGGTATTTCTCCCTCACTAGAACTCCTTTGGCTCCTTATCATGACATCTTCAGAATCCTGCAAAGAAGTTATTTCAATACTCAGGATTAAACCGGTTATATCATGATAATATAAATAAACCTCTTTATACATATGTATTTGAAGTGGTTTATGCAAAAAAAAAAAAAATAGTATATCTCAATTTCATTCTTTTAGGCCATCAATTTATTCAATTTCACCTCTTTACTGTCCTCTTTATCTTTTTCATGACATTCGGCTCTTCTTCTTTTTATTTTCTTTTTCGGCCTTCTAACATTTCTTTTCAATATCACTCTTTTTTGTTTTTCACTCAGTCTATGAAATTCCAATTGATCTTTGAGAACTTATTTTGGAATTAATTGAACAAGAGAAGTATATGTTTCCTTAAAACACGTATGACTCAAAGCCTCACTTTGCATTTTCGCCTCCTCCATAGCGTACATGTTAGGAACTTCTCATCAGCTAGTGACTCACCTTCCACCACATATTTTTCAACACTTGCATAATCAATCGGATTCAAGCTCCACTACAACTTTAGACTCAATCCCTTCTTTGTAATCCATCACTGTCTCTATGATACGATTCTTCAAACACGAAAAGAAAAAGCGCTAAAAAATGGAATCATGTCCTCGATTCTATGAACTAAGTAATGTAGTGTTGTCCCAATCTTTTGAAACAAGCAACGATTTGTGATATTCACCCCTAAACTATAAAAGCTTAGTAACAAATAAACACGGCTGAAACAATTGAGATTCAGACAAATCTTCAAAGAACTCATATTTGACAATCCAGTGAAAAAAAATCGACAAACACTTTAGAGATTAAATCTTTGATAAGTTTGATTTGGTTTCAACAAAGTAAGGCTTTGAAAAAGTTCGAGAGAAAACTCATAAAAATCTTTGTATAAACTTAATAATGTGTTAGATAATGTTCAAAATTCGTCCATATATTTTTACAAAACAAAAAGATATCAAAAATCAAGTTCTCTAAATAATTTGGACTCTAAACTAGGAAGCACAAATCTTTTCCGCAAGGCAGGGTGTGCGGGTGCGCGTCTTCTAGCACAGGTGCGCACGAGCTGCTGTTGAAATTCTTCACTTCGGCAGTAAGGGGCGTGCGGGTGCGCGTGTTCTGGCACGGGTGCGTAGGTGCTACTGCCCTCTTGATCATTTAGCACTTGAATGATGTTGCAATGACCTCCCACATTGTTGTCACGTTCCCCAGACTCCTCTAATTGGGACATCATGTTTATAAACCCTTCTTGGTAGCTCACAATGAGTCCTTGAAGTGTTTCCTTAGACTTCTTGATTCGTCCCCTCATTATAGGTTCTTCAGGCAAATCTAGTGAATCTCATACCTTCTTTGGAGATTGATCAACCACGCTCGCATCACTCTGCCTCACTTGGACATTAGTTAATATCATGCCCAATTTCTAGACATCAACAACATATAATATCACAATTACGAGAAATTGAATATTTTGACGTACCTTGACATCCATGCTTGGAATCTTCATGATTACCATTGGCGTAGCCATGAATTTTTTCTCCAAGCTCGACCTCCATGTGGTTGTCACAGACGCCTAATGTAATTCACATCCACTACTTTCATCAACTCTCCTATCATAGTGATTAAGAACAAATTGTTTCCTCATCACATTTTTGATCTCATTCCACGTGACTATAGGGTTAACTCCATATCTTATCATACCCAATACTAATTTATCCTACCAAATAGTTGCTACAAGCTTGTTTTGCCTTCATAACTTCTGAATAATCCCGGGCCTCAAAAATACATTTCATTCTCTCCTCCCAATGAAGATGCTCATTTGGATCGGATCTACATCGGAAAGATGGAATGGTCATCTTAACATCACCTACACTATATTCTTCCTGACTTCTATGCCCACGACTCTTGTCACATCTCCTATCATCAACAATTCAAGTACGACTCTCTGTTTCCTTCGACTTTTTTATCTTCTATTCTCATAGGCTTTCCTATCATACGTCTCATTTCCTTCGCACCGCCTATATTTTCATGTAAAGGTATAAACTCTTTCTCCTACATTCTACCCAAATCTCCAACCATTGACTGAGATTCACGAATGCAATAGGACTAAAAAACAAGATTCTTAATAGAAATATTGTGACACAAGAAAACACAAGGTTCTCAATGGTAGGACAACGAAAACTCGATAATAATAAACGAAATACTTACTTGAATAAAAAAGAATCTAAGCACCAATACAAAATTATATGAATTCTTTTACGCATGAAAAACAAACACGATTTGGATTTAATCATTTCCACAATTCAATAAACCAAAAGAATTCTTTTATGGGTTTGTCATGTTATTTGAAACAAGTATATTGTGCAATTCATTCCTAAACTATGAAGTTTATTAACTAATAATATGAGAATAAACAACTGAATTCAAGTGAACCTTCTAATAACTCGTCTTTGACAATCCGTGTGAAGAACGATTGACAAACAATACAAACACTAAACTTTGATAAGTTTGATTTTTTTTTTTTAAAATAACAAAGTCAAAGCTTTGAGGTTTTGAGAAACAAATCAAAGAGATAACAATAATCTGCAAAAGCTATGTCACAATTTGTTTTTACATGTTTATAAAATCAAAAGATAACATCTCCAAGTTTCCTAATCATGTAGAACTCTAAAATAGGAAAAAAAATTATTTCTGCGTGTCGCAGCGTGTGAGTGCACGCTAAAATCAAGCTAGTGAACACAAGCTACTGCTCTTCTTAGAATTAGTAGGTCGGGGTTCGCTGGGGCGCTGGAGGGCGCATGGTTGCGTGCCTAATGTTTTCCAGTGCACCGTATTTATTGCAAGGGCATGTGGCTGCATGTTCTTGTTATCTTTTGGAGTCATTTTGCACTCGAATTTTGGTTTCTTGACACGATTACAGGAAATGCTTTCTTGAATCTCGTTAATCGCTTGAACACAATATTTCATCTTCAATTACTATCAAGTTTGTCCAATCCCGAGAGCAACGTTTCTTTAAATCCATTCCAAAAGTGAGCACATAATGCCCGATCAAGTTCGCATCAATCCATATATTCCGACCTTTGCTTCTCGACCATCTGTGGAGCACCATCAGATATTTCAATAGATCTTTTTTTGAATATCTTCATTGGACCGTTAATGATGACAAACCACATGTCATCATCCTGAGCAGCTAGATATACCTGCATACGTATTTTCAAGTCATCTTAACTTCTTTGGAAAACATAAGAATTTTGTTAAATGGTGTCATTTGAAATTATAGTAAGCATAGTTGAAGAAAAACTCTATCTGATACCACTTGTTGGCAACATGTTAGAGTTTAGAGGGGGAGAATAAATTCTTTTATAATTTTCTTGATTTCGAACTGTTCAGAATAGCTTTTAGGATTTCGAACCGTTCAGAATATCTTTCAGACTGTTAAGTATTTTTGAGCTACTAAACTTGCAGGACCACTAAAAAGTGGAAGTGTGGAATCATGTGCCTTGACTAGTGGTAGATTATACTTGGCAGTTAACAATAAACAGCTTGAAATGAACTTTTCAAAAATGTAAATGCATAATGTAATGACAATATTTTTTATGAATGTTCGGAGATAAAACTCTTGTATCGCATCTTCTTCCGTTTAGGAATGATTTCACTAAAAGACTTTGATTTTACAACGTCTTGTAACAACCCACTCTAGTCAAAACTTTTCACTTTCTAACTGAAACTCTTATTGATCACTTTACAATTTTGGATATTTAAGAAACCTTGGTTCACATGACAACAAACACAAAACCCAACGGTCAGACGTGACGGCTTGAGTTTTTATTGTAGCACAAATTGATCCTTGATGATCTGATATGATTCTGATAAGCGTGTTCTTGAATGAGCAGTTAGAAATCGAAATATTAGGTGTGCTCGAGATCTTTGAAATATGCATGCTTGAGAATAGTTGTGGTTGATCGACAATGTTTTTAATGTTTGAAATATTTATATTTATAGTTGAAAAACTTCAATGATCCGGTTTGTTTTTCAACGATCATCTATACTGTTTCGCGATATAATGAATGTGTCACTTTAACATCATTAAATGCTCCTTGTGCTTTTTCGATTTCAAGTCCTTTTTTTCCTTCATAAATTTGACACATCATGTCCGAATTAAGTAGTTTTATGTCATTCGAGAGTTGTTAGGATACTAAGTAATCTTTCTAAATAAGGCAACTAATTGAACGGCTTGACTTTAGTACTTTTTTTAGATTTAAATATTTTCTGACTGGTGGCACTGCGTCTTTATTTTCAACGGTTTGAATATTTTGGACTGTCGGTTAGTTTTAAAAGATGATAACTTTGTAGCTTAAGTTCAGATACTTTTGCGCCTTGACTTCTTTGCCTGAGTGGCTTAACTTAAGCACTGTCTGAACAGCTTGATCTTGTCCAACAAAACATGAAATATATTTAAAAGTGGCTAGACTTGAAATAGTTCGATACTGTTTTTTGTCAATCACCAAAACTTAAATGTGCTTGTAATATTCAGATTGGGAGATATATCGAAATGATGTTGTAACGTCCCGAAAATCTGAAGGTCAACGTGAACCACATGCATGAAAGTTATTAAATTTCTTTGGTATTTTATTAAATTGTTTTAAAGCATTAAATGCTTGTTTATTTAATTAAATTATGTTTAATTATTTTTATGCATTTTATGCATAATTATTGCATGGTAGAATTTATTTATTTCATTACATTGTGTTTAATTATTTTTATGCATAATTATTGCACGATAGAATTTATTTCATGAAATTTTAAGGGTTCATGCATTAACGATTTTTAAGTTGCATTTCGCGCTCGAACGTGGAACGGAGATCGGAGAATTATCAGAAAAATTATTTTATTACATGGTTAATTTTCATTAATTAATTTTAGGTGTTTTTAAGTGTATTTTTAAAAAATGGGTTTTATTGGATATTTTTACCCGCATGATTTTATTTTTACTCGGTACGCAAATTTTATCGAATCGGGGGACTTTTTGAGGGTTCGGCTAATATTTTCGAAAACTTTCCACATTGAAATATTTTTCGATAGTGTGTTTGGATTTAATGAGCCTATTTTTAAGTTCATTGGACTTAAAACTCTTTTCAAACTTTTAATTAAGCAATTTGGGGCCATTAGCTATTTGTCATCTATTTAAATAATAACTCATTCACCATTATTCCTCTCGATTTCAGCAGCCCCTCTACAGCAAAAGCTTCGGCCATGGCTTTTCCTTGCAAATAAATTCTCCGGCGCTCTCCCGACGTCCGTTCTTCGTCGTTTTTGCGTAGGAATCATCAAAAGCACGCTTTTATTTTCATTTTCTCTTCATACAAGTCTTAAATATGCTGATTTTGATATATTTGTATGAGAATTCTTTGATCTACATCATTCTTGCATTGTCAGAAAAATTGACATGAAAAATTCGGTCCCTTTCATGTTGTTCACGTTTTCTTGTAAGTGTTGCGAGGGCTGCTGTTTTCAGTGCGTGCTAGGGGTCGTTCACGGTGTCAAGAGTGTGTCTTGAGGCTGATGTCGAGGTCTAAGCGAGTGAGGGGAGGAGCTGCGCGGCGCTTTGCTGAGACGCGACCGTGTGATGCGCTCGGGTTGGGCGCTCGATTGTAGGCGTGCAGCTGGCGGTGTGGTGAACCATTCCGAGCCGTGGACCAAGCTTTGGTGGGTTAGAGTCGAGGCCTAGAGTGGTTGTCCGCTGCTGGGAGTGGTGTAAGAATGGTGGGAGCCTTGGTTATCGTAGGAGTCGCGGGGTACTTGTTTGAGGTCTAGCTAGGAGTGGTGCTTCGTGACTTGCATGGGGTCTTTTCCTTGGGTTGTTTCGGTCCAGTAGCATCCTAGGGTGGTCCAGGGGAGGTTGGATAGGAGCTGGTCCACTCGGTCTCGTGTTAGGGGCGGAATTATGGGGGGTTTAGCACTTAGAGTTTTTGGGTGAGGCTTGCATGAAATTTCCAGCAACTTGTGACTTGTTTTTCGTGGGCTTAGGTGGACTGGAAAATGTTGTCTAGGTGCTGGCGGGATGTATTTTTAGGCATGGTTAAAGTGGGAAAGTTTTGGTTAAATTTCGGGTCGATTCAGGTTAAAACCGGGACCCCGGTCCAAGTTTTAAAACGAATCGGTTAAGTTCTGAATTTGACTCAAGTTTACGTCTAGGAATACTTGTAAATATGTTTTGGGACATTTTAAGGAGTTTGGTAAGGTTTTGGTCAATTTTAGAGGTCCAAGAGTAAAACGGTAATTTTTGGGTTTCCAAGGGCAAAATGGTCATTTTGCACCAGGGGTGAGATTTTAGTACTAGCAACGCCCCGAGCACAAATTTATGATATTTTAAATGTTTATGCATCATGTTCATGATTTTTATGGAATTACGATAAATACGTTGCATGCTTGGTTTACCTGAAAAGTTACGTATATACATGTTTTTATTAAGTTGTGAATATGACGTTATTTTTGAAGGATGTGAATTGGTTGTGACTGACGACGTATATGTATACGATGAGATGAGATATGATGAGCTGAGGCCCGGGCTCGGTGGACGGGTAATGCTGTCGCTGATGTCCCCCGTCGCCCAGTACTGTGGTTACACGTAGATGGATCCATCGATAGAGCTGATACAAAAGTCACAACTAATGAACTGAATTCAATTAAAAAGAAAATGTATACGTATATGATGACACGAGATGACATGATTTGACATGATATGATTTTACACGACACGTTTATGTTATGCTTTTAAATGCATAAAAGATATGTTGAATATGATATTTTTCACTGCTGTGTGTTATGTATATGTACTTGTTATTGCTGGTACATGTGTGTTGAGTCTTTAAACTCACTAGGCGAGTTTGATGCAGGTGAGCATGTTTTTGAAGGGACAGGAGGTGCCGAACTCTGAGTTGGCAAGACCGGATGTGCGTGCACGACCCGAGGACCACACTTTTCCGCACATCATGATTTTATGAGCTTTGAGTAGACATGATCGATTTTATACGTTTTTATGATACACTGTTGATTTTAAGGATTTTAATGCTTTAATTTACATATGCATGATCATGGGCCGAGTGGTAATAATTTTTAAACTGCGACATTTTATTTTAGTCGGTGGGTTATGATTATTTTAAATGGCATTTTTAGTAAAGTTGCATGCATGCAAATTACTTGAATGTCTATTTTCGAAAATGTTAGCTTTAGAAAAAAAATTTATTTTCGCACTTTTAAAACAAAGAGACGTTACAGATGTGATAGTAAAAACATTAAAAAAAAACTATTTAATAAATTTTGACCAAAACTGATACTGTTCAAACATAGAAAAACTTACTGAACGAAATAAGTAATTTTATTCATTAATTTACTTTTTCATATGCGGTATTATCATTATCATGTTGTATTATTAAAATTGTTTTAATTTAATAAAAAAAAACTCGATTAAAAATTATTAAATGAGATTAGATAAAAAAAATATATATATTACTATCATTATTAATTTATATTGTTACTAATTTTAATTTAATAGAGAAACTAATCGTACATTATATTTTCATCCGAAATTGAATGGGAAAATGTCACCTATGAAAACATGAAAGAGCTCTGCATTCTTTTTTCTATTCAACACACCATAAACTCAAAATTGAACCAGTTTCTACCTCGTGCTTGCTAGAAATGAGGATTTGATCTTTTTAAGTGTCATCACTATATCAATCATTTTGATTCTCTCCCGTGGTGAAATGGCCAAACATTTCATTGCTAGGTCAAAAATCGACGAGAGACACTGCTCCTTTTCTGAGAAATGTTGGTCTTCTTGTTCGAGTAAGCCAGCGGCAGCAATTTCGGCTACTATGTTTTCTTGTAATGCTTTACGCACCCAATCCTTTAAGCTCATTTCTTCAGTAAACATGTCTTCAGTCGGCTTCTTACTCGTAAATAGCTCCAACAATATGATGCCATAACTGTAAATATCACAGCTAGTTGATACCTTCCCTTCTGATCCATACTCTGATACCAAGAATTCAAAAAAAAACTCATCATTGGACAGTTTAAATAGTCATATTAAAGATGAAAATTATGGTGTTGAAACTGAAAGAAATAAAAAGGTTATGATCACCTGGTGCCATATAGCCGATGGTTGCCAATGTGATTGTCTGTCGAAAAGCCTCCCCTTCTCCAAAGATTTGTGCTATTCCAAAATCGCCAACATGAGCTGTCATATCTTTGTCGATCAGGATGTTACTAGGCTTTAAATCGCAATGAATGATTTGTAACAGAATCCCATGATGAAGATATTCGAGAGCTAGTGCAACATCTATTGCTATGTTCAATCTCTGTAGCAAATCCAAAGAATTATTAGAGGAATATAGCCATTTTTCAAGGCTACCATTAGGCATATACTCCAAAACCAATGCTTTGAAATCCATGTTGGTGCAACAACTTATGACACGAACTAAATTCTTGTGACGAATGGTGCTCATTACTTCACACTCGACTTCAAAGCTTTTGATGGCCCGTTCTGGTTGCACGTTGAAAACCTTCACCGCAATGTTTAAGCCATCAGTGAGTGTCCCTTTGTATACTGAACCAAAGCTCCCTCTTCCGATAATGCTGACTTCACTAAAGTCTTCCGTTACTCGTCGGAGTTCATGGTAAGAAATCCGCCTCCAAGAAATAATTGATGAGTTCTCCACTTGATTTTGTTTTTTGTTACGTTTACGTCTTTGTAGTATCCAGATTGACAAGGACATGGCCACAATAGCTAATACAGTGGGAGCTATGATGTATTTGACAAAGGAAACATGTTTTGAGCTATACTTATCAACATCTTCAAGGTGACAAGGTGGGACTTGCAGTCGAACATCACCGCAAAGTGCATAGTTCATTGTAAACGATTGAGCTGTAAAGTTCAAGAAAGGTCCTCCATTGGGGATTTCTCCTTCTAGTCTATTGTAGGATAGATCAAGATAACTTAGAAACATAAGTGATTCTAACGACTTTGGAATACGTCCAGAGATATTATTGTGTGAAAGATCCAAAGATACCAAGCCTCGCAAGTCTCTCGTAGACTGAGGAATACTTCCTTGAAGGTTATTGTGTGCGAAACATAGGTTCTCCAAAGACTGCAAGAATCCAATATTGATTGGGATATCACCCGAAAATAGATTCCAAGACAAGTCGAGATTCTGCAGTGACTTCAAATTTGGGATCTCTGATGGTATGTTACCACTTAAGAAGTTAGTGGACAAGTTAAGTTCAAAAAGACCTGCACTATTCCACAAGTTTGGTATCACAGAAGTCAATCTGTTGGAGTCTAAGAACACTCTACTAAGAGCCTTTAAATCACCAAAGCATGTTGGTATTGTGTCGTTGAGCATGTTTTCACTCAAATACAATTCACTCAATCTGTTCAGTCGGCAAAGTTCTGTGGGTATGTGCCCTTGCAGTCTATTTTGTCTGAGAAATAACTGTTCAATTTGTGTTAATTCCCCTACAGTTTTCGGGATCAATCCAGTTAAGTCATTCCTATCTAAATTTAGAGATTTGAGGCCTGTCAAGTTTCCAATTGTAGGAGGAATGGATCCCTTTATGTGGCATCCAGCTGCATTGAAAGACCAAAGAGATTTGGATAAATTCCCAAGTGAAGTTGGAAGGATGCCGTTCAATTGGTTTAATGATAGATCCAGACTCTCAAAATGAGGACAATTGGCCAGTGAAGAGATAAATCTCAATTCTTGATTAGGATTTTCCCCGTTTAGATTATTTCCTTCAAGAAATAGCCACTTAAGAAGCCTTAAATTGCCAAAATCCGGTACCATACCCGTAAATGAGTTGTTTTCGATGCTTATTATAGCAAGCTTAGAAGCATTGTTTATCGTATTTGGGATCGTTCCAGAGAGGTTGTTGCTACCTAGAGTGAGTGTTTCTAAATTTGGAAGTGAAATCCCCATATTTCTGGGAAGTTGACCTCTAAAGTGGTTGTTAGAAAGTTCCAGTTCTGTTAGCATTGAAATGTTGAAAATGGAAACAGGAATGGACCCAAATAAGTCATTTGTAGACAAGTAAAGCATCTCAAGTTTAAGATTACCGAGCTCCGAGGGTATCTCTCCTGCAGACAAAGGTAGCATAGAAAATAGACTAAAATTCCCAACAACGGAAATAGTAATAATATGAAAGAAATTAGAGTAAGAAGTAGAAAACCCGTAATCTTGTTATTTCCTAAATCCAAGCCCTTGAGCTGAGTCAGGTTCCCAACTTGCTTTGGTATAGCTCCTGTGAATTTATTATTCGACAGACTTAGAATCGAAAGCTTTCTGCAACTAAGCAAGTTGGGAAAGATTTGTCCTCTCAGGTGATTCGATCCAAGTTCCAGCACCTCAAGATTCGGGAGCTGAATGTCCAATGGGAGGCTTCCAGACAAGTTGTTGGAAGAAAGATCAAGCACTATCAGAGAAGATAAGTTGAAGATAACAGACGGAATCTCCCATGATATCGAGTTGTTCATCGCGGTGAGCATCTCTATTCGGGAGAGGTTGCCTATCCCCACTGGAATACCTCCTACAAGGTAGCCAAACACACAAGAATTACATCTAAGATAACTAGATTTTGTATTTGCTTCCGTGTCTACAACACTAGGATTTTGTAATTATTAGATCAATTGTTTACCTTCAAGATTGTTCCCACCTAGATATAATCTCTCGAGCATTGTCAACTCCCCAATCTCTTTTGGTATGCTTCCATTGAATTCATTAATCGACAAGGATAATACCTCCAAGGATTTACACTTGTATATGTTTGAAGGAATGACCCCAGAGAGACTGTTCAAAGATAACCCGAGTATGTATAGTTTCGACAAATTGTCACACAAGTTCATCGGGATCGTGCCTGAAAAGCTATTATTCGTGAGATATATCTTTTGGAGGGACGAAATGTTGAATATTGGATATGGTATTGTTCCCGTCAAGTGGTTGAAACCGATGCCCAACATTTGCAAACTTGAAAGATTACCTATTTCTTGTGGAAGAGTTCCACGTAAAGAATTATGGGACAAGTCAAATATCTCTAAGTTTGAAAGGTTGGAAAAAGTAGGGACGTTACCGACAAAATTGTTTTCAAACAACTTGATTTGCTCAAGTTCTTTGAAGGTACCAAGAAACAACGGAACGATACCTGTCAAATTGTTGGCTCCTAAGTTTAACACTTTCAATCTACGCAAACCTGATAATTCTTCTGGTATTCGACCTGTGAAGCTATTATAACCGAGTTCCAAAGATCTCAAAAACGTCAAGTTTCCAAGATGTGGGGCGATGGTGCCTTCAAGATTCCAACCATGGAGGTCCAGAGCTGTGATCCTTTGGTTAGGTCCACAGGAAACACCGACCCAGAAACAAAAAGAAGCCCCATTGCCGGTCAACCAATTTCTTGCCAATATATTAGAAGGGTCTGAAATTATTCTTGATTTGAATGCGAGAAGAGATTTGTCACAACCAATTCCGCAGACCAAGCACCACATCAGCGGCCGAAAGATCTGGTTTACAAGAGACACACGCACGGTCGATTTAAAACCAAGGATTAGGATCTTTTTCCTTAGCTGTTTGATTTGTTTTCGATAGGATTTGGTAATTAGGATCGGGTTGTTATCTTTTCAAATTTTAGGATATGGTTGGGAGTTATCTGTAGGTTTGGGAGCTAGGATTCTTTTGTATTTATACCCATTCAAGGTTGAATAAAAGAAGGAAGAATTTTTCCCGCATAAACAATTACTAAGAGATCGAGAGGTTCTCTCTATCGAGCCTCACTCGTATCCTTACAATTGGTCGTCAAGGAAGGAAGTCTAACAAAACAACTTGGAATCTGGATTCCAAGGTTTCAGTTAGTAATCGGCCCGTTACACGATCAGTTTCAAGGGAACACGACAAAGTGGTATCAGAGCAGGGTGTAATGGGTGATTCGGCCATCTCGAAACAACTGGATGCATTCATGAAAATGTACATAGAGGACAAGAAGGCACAGGACCTGATTCAACAAGGATTTCGAGAACAACTGGAAGAGCTTTCCCTCTCTTTGGCGGCTGTTCGAACAGAATCCCTGCAAAATAATGATGTTGACAGTAACGCGAGAGGCTCCAACGATTCTCGACGCGGCGGACCCGAGAGGGGAGAAAATTTTTTCGGCGGGCAGCGCTATACACGGCTAGACCTTCCTCGATATGATGGGCTTGCTGATCCACTCGGGTGGCTCACCCACTGTGAATTTCTCTTCCGACATCAGAACACACCGATCCACGACCGGGTAGGGATCGCAGCATTTCATTTGGAGGGGGATGCGCAATTATGGTTCCTAAAGGTAGAAGAGAACAGCCCCAACATGACGTGGAATGAATTCAAGGAGCAATGCCACTTACGTTTCGGCCCAATCCTACGCTGCACTAAATTGGGAGAACTCTCTAAATTGAGGCAGACAAGTTCCGTGGAAGACTACCAGAAAAAATTCGAACACTTAATGGCGAGGACGACCAACCTATCACAAGATCAGCTGGTGGAACTTTTCATTAGCGGACTACATGAGGGTATTGCAGCAGAGGTCCTCATCCATCTTCCGCTGGACTTACCTAGAGCAATGCGCCTCGCAAGATTATATGATGTACGCTCTGGTGCGCACTCCTCACATCCTACGAACCATATTCGCCGTAATGCTGTCCAGCAATCAACAGGTCCGTTTATCCGGCGACTAAATCGCTCCGAGATGGAAGAACGCAAGGCGAAAGGACTGTGTTATAATTGCGATGAATTATACCTTCCAGGGCATCGCTGTAAGAAGTTGTTCTGGATTGAAGCTATGGATGATGCAATACAGCACGATGACCAAAACCCCCCTATTGATGAAGAAGAGCCCGCGGTTTCACTTCATGCTTTAACAGGTACACAGGGGGCGCAAACCATGCAAATCAAGGGCTCGATCTCACGTAATTCACTCCTTGTCTTAATTGATTCGGGCAGCACACATTGCTTTCTGGATAAATCATTAGCTCAAGGTCTGGGGCTCCCAATGGAAACCAAAGCTACTCTCCGGGTCTTGGTGGCAAATGGGCGACGAATTCCTTGTGCAGGAGTTTGTCATAACGTGGTTTTACGATTGGGAGAATATAAATTTTGCATTGATTTTGTTATTATTCCCTTGGGAAGTTTTGGGGCGATCCTAGGGGTCAATTGGCTCAAACTGTTGGGATCCATCCAATGGGACTTCGCCAAAATGCATATGCAGTTTATGTCTCATGGGCAGAAAGTTACACTACAAGGAAACATCATGGACCACCCTAGATCAAGTGGCCACCTCGCTGCCTTACACTTACAGAAGGGCAGGGATCAAGAGCTACACGACCTCCTCCTAGGATTTGCAACAGTCTTTGCGGAACCTTCGGACCTACCCCCCCTTCGCAACTTCAGTCACAAGATCATTCTAGAACACGGGACAAGCCCCATTGCTGTCCGCCCATATCGTTATGCACACGCCCAGAAGGATGAGATAGAGAGGCAATGTACCGAGATGCTGTCCAAGGGGTTTATTCGACACAGCACATCTCCGTTCTCCTCACCCGTCATCCTAGTTCCTAAAGCCGATAAAACTTGGAGGTTTTGTGTCGATTACCGGGCTCTAAACGCTAAAACAATCAAGGACAAGTTTCCTATACCCATCATCGAGGAATTATTGGACGAGCTATTTGGTGCTTCCTTCTTTACAAAACTAGATCTACGCTCAGGCTATCACCAAATTCGCATGGATCCCGGAAGCATTCCCCTGACAGCATTCCGAACGCACCATGGGCACTACGAATTTGTGGTTATGCCATTCGGTCTCACCAACGCACCAGCCACATTCCAGGCCCTTATGAACTTTGTGTTCCAAGCGTATCTACGGAAGTTCGTTCTCGTCTTTTTTGACGACATTTTGATTTTTAGCCCTACATGGGAAAGTCATTTACATCACCTGCATATAGTTCTCACGACACTGCAGCAACACCAGTTTTTCTTAAAACGCTCCAAGTGTTTCTTTGCTCAACAGGAAGTCGCATACTTGGGCCATGTGATCTCCCAATCAGGGGCTAAGGTTGATATGTCCAAAATTGAGGCCATAACAGATTGGCCACTACCAACCTCACCAACAGCTTTACGTGGGTTTCTCGGGTTGACGGGGTATTACCGTCGTTTTGTCCAGAATTACGGATTGATTGCTGCACCGTTAACGGCTCTGCTTCGGAAAAATTCCTTCAAGTGGTCCACGGATTCCACCACAGCATTTGAGAAACTTAAAAAAGCCCTCACTACAACCCCGGTACTCACTCTTCCGAATTTTTCCAAGCCCTTTGTCGTAGAATGTGATGCTTCAGACTCGGGTATTGGGGCAGTACTTCAGCAAGGCGGCTGTCCCATTGCTTTTTTCAGTCATTCATTCGCCCAGCAGCACAGAAAATTACCAGCCTACGAGAAGGAGCTAATGGGTTTAACAAGGGCAATCCGTCATTGGCGCTCATATTTTTGGGGCCAACCTTTTGTCGTCCGCACAGACCACTACAGTCTCAAGTACCTACTAGAACAACGGATTGCAACACCATCCCAACAACGC
Source organism: Primulina huaijiensis (assembly GCF_012295235.1). NCBI lineage: Eukaryota > Viridiplantae > Streptophyta > Magnoliopsida > Lamiales > Gesneriaceae > Primulina > Primulina huaijiensis. The sequence continues at coordinate 20,126,322 of NC_133323.1, forward strand.
TGGCTTTGCAAGTTATTGGGGTTTGATTTCACCATCGAATACAAATCTGGGAGTTCTAATACAGTAGCAGACGCCTTGTCACGACGAGATTCTCCTACGATGTGCGCCACAGCTGTCTCCACCCCTTCGTGGGATTTTCTAGCTGATATTAAAGCAGAACACGCCCACTCGGACGAAATACAACAGCTGATTAAGGACAATACAGGTGCACAACCGCAGCCCAAGTGGGCTTATGCTGAAGGCATTTTACTGTATAATTCGCGTATATTTTTACCCAAGACTTCCCCATTGATATCTCGAATTCTTGGAGCCCTGCATAACTCGTACCATGAAGGGTATCAAAAGACGTTTCAGCGAGTGCATCGCGACTTCTATTGGACAGGAATGCGACGCCAGGTGAAGGACTTTGTGGCCACTTGTTTGGTTTGCCAACGGAATAAAGTTGAACATCTTCAACCGGCAGGACTCCTCCAACCCCTGCCAGTACCTCACCAGATCTGGGCAGATATCTCAATGGATTTTGTGGAGGGCCTCCCTTCCTCACATGGAAAAAGTGTGATCTTCGTTGTGGTGGACCGCTTCTCAAAGTACGCTCATTTTATTGCAATCTCTCACCCCTATACTGCTGTATCAGTGGCCCGCATATTCTTCGACTATGTGTTTAAACTGCATGGCCTACCCGAATCCATTGTCAGCGATCGGGATGTCACCTTCACAAGTTCATTCTGGAAAGAGTTGTTTTGTTTACAAGGGACCAAACTTTGTTTCAGTTCTTCATACCACCCTCAATCGGATGGACAAACGGAGGCTGTTAATCGAGTCTTGGAGATGTATTTACGTTGTTTTACCAGTGACTACCCGAAGAAGTGGGGGGAATGGCTCGCTTGGGCGGAGTATTGCTACAATACAAGCTTCCATTCTTCATTGCGAGCCACCCCGTTCGAGATCATCTATGGGAGACAGCCGCCTAGTCTCTTATCGTATTGCCAAGGGGTAGCTCGCCTCGAAGCTGTAGATCAAGCACTGATGTCTCGAGACAGGGTACTCCGGGACGTCAGAGAAAGGCTACTGCATGCACAAAATCGGATGAAGGTGCAATACGACAATAATCACCGGGAACTACAATTCAATATCAATGATCTGGTCTTGTTAAAACTCCAACCGTATCGCCACTTAAGTCTGGCGGCACGAGCAAACAGGAAGTTATCTCCGCGTTTCTATGGACCTTTTAAGGTGTTGGAACGTATTGGGTCGGTTGCCTATAAACTCGAGCTCCCTGAGACTACCAAAATGCACCCCGTTTTCCACATTTCATTCTTAAAACCTTTTCGGGGAACAGAAACATCCGAGGCCACGTTACCAGCTCTTCCCTCGGGCGAGCAGCTACTTGCTCCTCAAGCTATCCTTGACCAGCGAGTTCACAAGGGGAGAACAGAGTTGTTAATTCACTGGCAAGGGCTGTCACCAGCAGAAGCTTCATGGGAAGATGTGGCATTATTCTCAGAGCGGTTTCCAGCCTTTGTGTTTGCGGACAAACACCAATCTCAGGGGGTGGGTGATGTCACAACCAATTCCGCAGACCAAGCACCACATCAGCGGCCGAAAGATCTGGTTTACAAGAGACACACGCACGGTCGATTTAAAACCAAGGATTAGGATCTTTTTCCTTAGCTGTTTGATTTGTTTTCGATAGGATTTGGTAATTAGGATCGGGTTGTTATCTTTTCAAATTTTAGGATATGGTTGGGAGTTATCTGTAGGTTTGGGAGCTAGGATTCTTTTGTATTTATACCCATTCAAGGTTGAATAAAAGAAGGAAGAATTTTTCCCGCATAAACAATTACTAAGAGATCGAGAGGTTCTCTCTATCGAGCCTCACTCGTATCCTTACAATTGGTCGTCAAGGAAGGAAGTCTAACAAAACAACTTGGAATCTGGATTCCAAGGTTTCAGTTAGTAATCGGCCCGTTACACGATCAGTTTCAAGGGAACACGACAAGATTCTTCATCTGTAGAAAAGTTCAGATTTGTTCTCGCGAGTGTTACAGATTTTGAACAACAGAGTACTGCGAAAAATGAAACAGCCATGGGAAGTAAGAGTGTCTCCGTGATATTTTTGCCCATAATGCTGGAGATGGAGACACAGGTAGATTCTTAGGTTTGGTTTGAAGAAATTTTATTTGTCCAGTTATTGTGCATTAATTTAGCGCTTTGCCAAGTTGACTGGTGATAGTTGACATGGGTTTCGTTCAAAGTCGACGATATTGACTTTTACACAGTCCTCGTTGGAACCATATTATTCTGCTATGTTAATAAAATAATATATTTTCAGTCACCATGGATCTATGTTTTCTCCTCACGGTGTAAGAAAAAATTATGAGCTTGAGTTTGGCGTGGTATCGGTGGTTTTAATAACGTAGTCATATGAAGGATGGAATTTCGTGTGTGGGTTTATTCTTTGCAAATCATAGCCTAAATATTATGCATTTTATGTGAAAAATATAATAAGTTCCTTTGGGTACTTAGAATGTAATTTGAATTCCCATAACAACTTAATTATGTTTATTTATGAAGGAAAACAACGATCATCAATGTTCCTTGTATTTCGAATAAATGTGCAGGATGTGCTCTCCCTATTTAATCATCATTATTTTAAATTGAATTGATCAAGTTGTAATAGTAAATAAAAGAAGATTAAAGGTCATTTGACCCATTGTTGAGCAAAAAAATACAAGCATGCAACCTTCAAATTCGAAAATTTAAATGGAACACATGCTGCTGTTTTGGAGCAACTGCCTATTCAGCTGATCATTTTCACCTATAAATAGTGGCCAAAGTTTGAGGGAAAACACAACCAAATCATCACCAAATCCCTGCAATTTTCGAGCATCAAAGTTTGTTGTATTCATAGCTTTCAAGCTATCTTTCTAGCAAAAGTACAAGCACATCTCTTTGTTGTATTCAATCTTTTAAGATCAGTTGTGCTAAGAAAAGAATATCAGTTGTATACTGATAAATTTGTAAATATACTAAGAGTTTCAGTTTGGTAGTTTGAGACCAAACTGAAGTGGGTTATTACAGTTTCTATAATCAATTAAAATCTTTTAGTGAAATTATATACTTGTGATAGAAGGGGTGACGTAGGAGCATTTGAAGTCTCCGAAC
>NC_133323.1:20129586-20139739 GCF_012295235.1 Primulina huaijiensis
CGCAGGTGCGCGCCTGCCACTGTTCACGACCGAATTTTTTTTTTTCCCTTTTTTTTTCGATTTTCGTCCCTTACATGTTCCGACTACTCGTTTGAGTTTCTTTCAACATTTGATGACCTCGTTTCGAGTTTAATTCAGAACCACCGAACTTAATATTCGTTCATTAAGCTTCGTTTTTCTTTTCGAATTTTTCCAATCAAACACATTGATTAATTTGCTTAATTTTCGTTCATTAAGCATCAAAATTTTCCAACAATCCCCCACATGAATGAAATTAATGCATGAATGTTCGTGATGCATAAGAGAGAGTATATACGAAAAATTATCACATCAGGAGAGGTGGTTTTTGGCTTTGAACCTTCCTTAGTGGAATACAATACGATTTACTAGGCCACGAAGTGAACGTGATGTCTTGAAATTCTTGGCGGTTCATGTAAACCCAGACAACTGTACCCACATGATAACCTTTCTTCCATTTCCATTTTGTTTTATCGGTTGTGTCCGTTTTGGCCATGGAACACATCTTGGCTTCATACGTGTTTCATCGAGGCGGCCCGTCCTCACACGTACATAGGTGATATCTTTGTAAAAGGGTATCCTATTTACCCCGCTTTTGCAAGCTACGGAATCATTAAAAGTACAATACTTAACCTTACTACCTTTGTAGGCAACTTCACTCATCGTCTTAAGAATGAGGAGTGATTCCTCAAGTTCTCATAATTTAGTTGTCCCATCGAACCAAGATCTTGGGATCTCCAATCAACAAGGTTGGGTTGCCACTATGAAAACTTTATTTGGTAGGTTTTAAACCCATTTCTCTTGACAGACAGTACATTTGATCGCTATTTAATGCTTTTGTAAGCGGATCCGCTAAGTTATCCTTTGATTTAATATAATCAACAGATATAACTCCATTAGAGATCAACTGTCGCACAGTATTATGTCTTCGACGAATGTGTCGAGACTTTCCATTGTACATACTGTTTTGTGCCCTTGCAATTGCCGACTGACTGTCGCAATGTATCATGATTGCTGGCACTGGACTTGTCCAACACGGAATGTCCTCTAGAAAATTGCGAAGCCACTCAGCTTCTTCTGCAGCTTTATCTAACGCTATGAACTCCGATTCCATAGTAGATCTAGCAATGCAAGTTTGTTTCGTTGACCTCCATGAGACTGCTCCTCCACCAATGGTAAATACATAGCCGCTGGTGGATTTGGAATCCTTGGTGTCAAAAATCCAATTTGCATCACAATATCCTTCAAGTACTGCAGGATATTTTGTATAATTTAGTCCATATTCTAAAGTGTGCTTTAAATATCGAAGCACCCTTGTCAACGCCTTCCAATGTGCATCACTAGGATTACTTGTAAACCGACTTAACTTGTTAACCGCACAAGCGATGTCCGGTCTAGTACAATTAGTGATGTACATAAGGCTTCCAATAATTCTGGAGTATTCCAATTGAGAAACTGGTTCTCCACGATTCTTTGCCAAATGGACATTCACGTCCAAAGGTGTTTTTACTGGGGTAGAGTCATAAGCGTTAAACTTCTTCAACACTGTTTCTACATAATGAGACTGAGATAGGACTATTGCTTCTGGAGTTCTAAAGATTTTAATCCCTAGAATTACATCAGCAATACCCATATCTTTCATATCAAAATGTTTTGTCAACATTTTCTTTGTACCCTTAATCAACTCTTGGTTATTCCCCATTATTAGCATGTCATCCACATATAGACATACCATCACATAAGATTCTCGAGTGCCTTTAATGTAAACACATTTGTCACACTCATTAATCTTAAATCCATTTGACAATACTACTTTGTCAAATTTTTCGTGCCACTGCTTGGGCGCTTGTTTAAGTCCGTATAGTGACTTAATTAAACGACAAACTTTTCTTTCTTGTCCTTTAACAATGAAGCCTTCAGGTTGCTCCATATATATTTCTTCTTCAAGTTCACCATTTAAGAATGCCGTTTTGACATCCATTTGATGTATCTCAAGGTTATGCAAAGCTGCAATAGCAATGAGCACACGAATGGATGTTATTCTTGAAACTGGTGAATACGTGTCGAAGAAATCATGACCTTCTCTTTGTCTATAGCCTTTGGCCACAAGTCTGGCTTTGTATTTTTCAATACTTCCATCAACTCTCATTTTCTTTTTCAATATCCATTTGCATCACAATGGCTTGGTACCTGGTGGAAGATCCACTAGTTCCCAAGTATGGTTTTGCAATATAGAATCCATTTCAGAGTTGATGGCTTCTTTCCAATAGGGAGCTTCAGGGCTAGCCAGAGCATCTTGTATGTCTTTTGGTTCATTCTCCAACATAAAAGTATGGAAGTCTGGACCAAAGGACTTTGAGATTCTAGCCCTTTTGCTTCTTCTTGGTTCTTGCTCCTTTGAAGAACTTTCCAATGGTGTAGCATTTTCATTTAGAGTTGGTTCATGTGTAGGTACTTGACCTGCATGCTCCGTCTCAAGTTTTCGTTTGCTAGAACCATTTTCTTTCCTTTCTTTACAAGGAAATATATTTTCAAAAAATACTGCATTTCTTGACTCAATTGTCATGCCCGTATTCATTTCTGCATTTTCAGATTTGTGCACTATAAACCTATAGGCACTACTATTATGTGCATACCCGATGAATATGCAGTCGACCGTCTTTGGTCCAATTCGCTCTTGTTTAGGCTTTGGTATTTCAACCTTAGCTAGACACCCCCACACTTTAAGGTACTTGTAGGAAGGCTTATGACCTTTCCACAGTTCGTAAGGTGACTTGTCATTTTTCTTGTGGGGTATCTTGTTCAGGATGTAATTAGCCGATAGTATTGCTTCCTCCCACAAGTTTTGGGGTAGTCCTGAACTTATTAACATAGCATTCATCATATTTTTTAGAGTTCGATTCTTTCTTTCGGCAAGACCATTCGATTGTGGTGAATAAGGTGCAGTAGTTTCATGAATTATACCCACAGATGTGCAGAATTCATCAAACGGTGTTCCGTATTCACCCCCTCTATCGCTTCGAACCCTCTTTATTTGTTTGCCTAGTTGATTCTCAACTTCGGTCTTATAACATTTGAATGCTTCAAGAGCTTCATCTTTCGACCTCAAAAGATATACGTAACAGTACCTTGTATTATCATCAATGAATGTCACGTAGTATCTTTTCCCTCCTCTAGTTTGTACAAACTTTAAATCACCAAGATCGGTGTGTATTAGTTCTAGAGGAGTTGTACATCTTTCAATCGAGTGGTAAGGCGCTTTGGTCATTTTTGCTTCAACACATATTTCGCATTTTTGTGTTGGATCGACGTTGTGTTTAGGCAATAATTCAAGTTTCATTAAACGTTGCAAGGTATTAAAATTTACGTGTCCTAAACGAACATGCCATAAATGAGAACACTCAAGCAAGTAAATAGAACTTTTTTCTTTATTACTTTCAACAACATTTTGGCGTATAGCCATTACATTCAACTTGAAAAGGTTCTCATCGAGATATCCTTTTCCAATAAAATGACCATTCTTGGTCAATACAACTTTGTTAGACTCAAATACTAGTCTAAACCCATGTTTGACCAACAGAGACCCCGACACGAGGTTCTTTCTTATGTCTGGTACATGAAGTGCATCAACAAGAGTTACTTCCAAACCCGATGTCATCTTCAGTACCACATTTCCGGTGCCCACCACCTCAGATGTAGCGGAGTTCCCCATGTATAGTTTTCTCCCGGTCGATGGAGTGTATGTGGAGAACATCCCTTTGTTGGAGCAAATGTGTCGAGTTGCTCCGGTATCAACCCACCACTCATTTGAGTTTTCAACCAAGTTTGCTTCTAAAATAACTGCAGACAAATCAAGTTGAGAAAAATCAAATGGTACCGACCTTTCTTGAACAACGTTGGCTTGAGGATTTCCCTTCTTTGGCTTCCTACAATCCTTAGCCATGTGATTTGGTTTTCCGCAGTTATAACAAGTGCCTTTGAACTTCTTCTTGTTTGGTGGTTGTTGGCCTTGTTGTGGTTGCTTCTCAAACTTCCTCTTCTTTCCTTGGAAACTCGATTCAACAATGTTCACCCTTGCTGCCATCTTACTTGCCTTGGCCTCGGTGCTCTTGTTGTCCTCTTCTATCCTCAATCTCACAATGAGATCCTCCAATCCCATCTCCTTCCTTTTGTGTTTCAAATAGTTCTTGAAATCCTTCCACAACGGAGGGAGTTTCTCGATCAATGCAGCAACTTGGAAGGACTCGCTTAGACTCATTCCTTCCGCATGAATCTCGTGCAAGATAAGTTGTAATTCTTGCACTTGACTCATTACGGACTTTGAATCCACCATCTTGAAGTCCAAAAATCTCTCAACTATGAACTTCTTCAAGCCTGCATCCTCCGCTCTGTATTTCTTATCACGCATGTCCCAAAGTTCTTTGGCGGTCTTGACTTGACAATACACATTGTACAATGCATTGTCAAGTCCATTGAGGATGTAGTTTTTGCAAAGAAAATCACTTTGGTTCCATGCATCCAAAGCGGCCCTCATGTTGGTGTCCGTCTCGTTTTCAGCATCGGTGGGAGGATCCTCCTTCAAGAACCATGACAAACTCAAGGTTGTGAGATAGAAGAGCATCTTTTGTTGCCATCTTTTGAAATCTGCACCAGAAAANGACCCGAGGAATCACATAAACATGTCTTTGTGGGGTTCTATAACAATCCGATGAACCATTTCTCGGATTTAATATATGTTTGTTTGGGGTATACAAAATGTGAGAGAAAAACAAGAAGAAAACAAAGAAATGGCTTTGTAGAGGCAACTGTTGAACACTTTCTCCTTAAGAAGAATTTGCCCTCACAATGTGCTTGAGTTTTGTGGCAATCTTCTCCTAAGATACAACTACAACTCTTGAATAATGAGCACTCAAATATTCAAGTTCTTTCACAAAGAAATGAATGAACTCTATCTTTTTGAAGAAGGAAGAAGAAGGAGATGCAAAATGATGTTATGTTTTTTTGATTTTCAAAATATCAAATATTTAATGTTTTACAAATGAAGAGACATGATCTTTCATTCATGGGGATGTCCCTTGGTCATGGTAACTGATCACAATCATCAAACAATGCCAAGGAAATGAAAAAAATATCAGAAAAATCGAAGGGACACGAAAAACAGCCGAAGGAACGCGCGCGCTGCCGAGAGCGCTCGGCAGCGCCTGCCGAGAGCCTGCCGAGAGCTCTCGGCAGGCGCGTGCACATGAGCGCAGGTGCGCGCCTGCCACTGGCAAGCGCGCGCACCTGCGCGCAGACGCGCGCGCAGGTGCGCGCCTGACACTGTTCACGACCGAATTATTTTTTTTTTTTTCGATTTTCGTCCCTTACATGTTCCGACTACTCTTTTGAGTTTCTTTCAACATTTGATGAACTCGTTTCGAGTTTAATTCAGAACCACCGAACTTAATATTTGTTCATTAAGCTTCGTTTTTCTTTTCGAATTTTTCCAATCAAACACATTGATTAATTTGCTTAATTTTCATTCATTAAGCATCAAAATTTTCCAACAATGTAGACCCGAGGAATCACATAAAATTTTTTTAAAAAAAAATTGCCAAATACGGCCGTATTTTGGCCAATAATTTTTTTAAATAAAGAAAAATGAAGTTTCACATAATGTGTGTGTTTGCTTGCTAATAATTTACACTTCTCATATTTTATCTAATTTTTTTAAAACTCCAGGAATCGTCTTATTTTGCAATTAAGTTTACTTTTTTTTTAAAAAAAACATTATTATTACTATTAAATTATTATTAAAATTTCGCACAATTTTGAGGAAATAAATTGGCGATGCAATATCATATTCCACATGGATAATATAGAATCGAGCACATGCAGCTTTATCAAAAGTTATAATTGGTGATAACGGTGCAACTCAAATTTTTTAAATCGTACAATAGCTCAAGAACCACGGTTAGATCGCTCTTCCAACATGGACAATTATTGCATTCAACAATCTCCCTCCCAATAATTGCACTCCTTGCAATAAATGAGAATCGAACCCGTGACTTTGGCTCTGATACCAATTGTTAGGATTAATTACTTACCACTAGGCCAAAACTTATAGATGTTAGCCAATGAGCAAATTTATTTTTTAATACTTGTGGCAGCGCAGATTGCACTTATTTGTGTGCTAATGGGTCGAGCTGTTAGGCCCACGAGTCTGCGGAGCTGCGCGTCTATCTCCTAGTGTTGTCTCATATCTCTTAGAGATCAGTCTTATCCTTTCTATACCGTCGGCTCTGTCTCCAGCAAAGACAGTACTACCCGTTAAGATCTGTCATCACTTTTGTATGTCTCATCTAGCCAATCAGATCAAGCGGCGTAATATCAACAGCTTGACACACGAAAACTTCCCACGAGGTCACTTATTCAAGTACTACTATCATTCATGCACATTTAACCCAATATTCCCCCCAAGGAGTATAGAAATATGCTTTTTGAAAGACTTGAATTGTAAGACCGAGCGTTTATCACTTTACCAAATGAAGAAAGATGTGACAGAATTTGTCGCACGATGTTTGATGTTCCAATAGATTAAAGAGGAACATCGGTGACTAGCTAGAAGGACTCCTACAACCTTTGACAATTCCATAATGGAAGTAGGAACATATATCCATAGACTTCATGGTGAGATTACCGAAAGTCAATCAAGGGCATGATGCAATATGGGTGATAGTGGATAGATTGACTAAATGTACTCACTTCCTACCCGTATGCATGAACTACAATCTTGACAAGCTTGAAACCTTTACATGGACAACACAATAAAACTATATGACGTCCCAGTCAGCATCTTATCTGACAGAGATCTGAGGTTCGCAACAAAATTTTGGAAAAGCTTCCAACAAGCGATAGACACCAAAATTGACACTTAGAACTAGGGATGTAAATGAACCAAACCGTTTGCGAGCTATTCGAAGCTCGACTCGATAAAAAGCTCGTTTGAGTTCGTTTGTTAATCATATCAAGCCAAACTCAAGCTCGATTTCAAGCTCAAAAATTTAATCAAACCAAACTCAAGCCTAAGGATATTCGGCTCGTGAGCTCGCAAACATGTTTGATAATAGGCTAGCGAGCTCGAGCTCGACTTGTTTAGGTGGGTCGTAAGCTCAAGCTCGAGCTCGACGTTTAGGTGGGTCGTAAGCTCAAGCTCGAGCTCGACTCGTTTAGGTGGCTCGTCAGCTCGAACTTGGCTCATTTATCGAGTTGACAAATAAAAATATTAGTACTAATGTCAATAGAAGGAATTGAACACAAAACATAGTTGAAAAAAATATGAATTTACACCACATAGTCACAATTACATTTTTTATCTTACTTGCATATCATTATACTAAAATGTTCTTTAAAAATTAAAACATAATAAATTAACAGAAATACATCAACTTATTCGTTTTTCCCAAAAAATTTACATCACCAAGTGATATATACGTTGAGTAACTTTACAAATTATTATCCTAAAATATTATATTAATTGAATATAATGAATTTATATTGATTAAAAAGTAAAATTAATTTGGAACACAACGAATTGAGTATTAAATAAGTGATATCAGTGTATGAAGAATATTTGTTATCTAGATGCTGGATGTATTATTTTGGGACGTTCAATAATATAATGAGTTTATGTTTTTTTAGTTGTTATTTTTATCGTTTTGGTTATTTATGAATGAGTTTATATTTTTATGTCTGATTTAAAATTAGTTCAAAGATAGATTTAATTTTTAACAAGCTCAAATCAAGCTCAAACTCGAGCTCAATTATATGCCTTACGAGCTCGAAAACAAGCCGAGCTCAAGCGAGGCTTGTTAAATATGATACACGAGCTATTAATGAATCAAGCTCGAGCCCGACTTGATTAACATGATAAACGAGCTTTTAACGAGCCGAGCGCGAGCTTTTTTCGAGCTTAGTACTTTCAATACAAACCGAGCTCGAACCTGATAATAGAAGCTCGAATCGAGCTCGAGCTCGAGCCTCAAACAATTTTAAACAAACCAAGCTCAATCCTGATACTGTTTGATTTTGTTTGGATCGTTTACATCCCTACTTAGAACTGCCTACCGTCCTCAGACTCACGGAAAGACTGAAAAAACCATTCAGACATTGGAAGATATGTTGAGTGCTTGCGCACTAGATTTTAGTGTTAACTGGAGCATGAGCCTACCCCTCATTGAATTCTCCTCCAACGATAGTCACCACAGTAGCATCAGCATGGCACTGTACAGAGAGGGTCTGTACGGCTGAAAGTGTTGGTCACCCTTATATTGTGATGAAGTTATAGAAAAAGCAGTCACATGACCGGAATTGATCCAAATCAATATAAAGAAAGTTTCAATTATCAAGGAACGCCTTAAAGTAGCCCAAGATCGACAAAAGAGATGTGTCGACACGAAGAGACGACTCATACATTTTCAAGTTGGCAAAAAAGCGTACTTGAAGATTTCATCTCACTTTGTTTTACANAAGAATAGAGGAAGGAGCAGGAGTGGCGAAAAGAGTTTTAACCAATGNTCCTGATACTGTTTGATTTTGTTTGGATCGTTTACATCCCTACTTAGAACTGCCTACCGTCCTCAGACTCACGGAAAGACTGAAAAAACCATTCAGACATTGGAAGATATGTTGAGTGCTTGCGCACTAGATTTTAGTGTTAACTGGAGCATGAGCCTACCCCTCATTGAATTCTCCTCCAACGATAGTCACCACAGTAGCATCAGCATGGCACTGTACAGAGAGGGTCTGTACGGCTGAAAGTGTTGGTCACCCTTATATTGTGATGAAGTTATAGAAAAAGCAGTCACATGACCGGAATTGATCCAAATCAATATAAAGAAAGTTTCAATTATCAAGGAACGCCTTAAAGTAGCCCAAGATCGACAAAAGAGATGTGTCGACACGAAGAGACGACTCATACATTTTCAAGTTGGCAAAAAAGCGTACTTGAAGATTTCATCTCACTTTGTTTTACATGGCTCATATGAAGGGTATTCCAGTTGCGACACCACATCTCTTACTGGTATTTATCATAAATTTTGACATCCATATAATTGTCATTGGAGCACTGCCGTTTCAAGTTTTTTTTCCAGATTCCAAAGACTTGGCATTAAGAACACAGGAAAATTCGTTTATGTTGGGTCAGCTCCTAGTTTATTCTAGGTCTCATTACTCTTCCTTCCACATAGAGCACTAACTGGTTCTATACAGGTGCAGCACAATTTACCGAAAGGCAGCTGGGTCGTTTTTTATTTTGGAGATTCTCATCCGGTAGCACATCTTATGAACCATTTACAATATCCAAAGAAATCTTGNAGAAAACTTTTGGAAATTGTTGGTATGGGTGATATCCGGATGAAGATTACAAATGGATCTGTCTGGAAAATCAACAAAGTAAGGCATGTACCAAAGTTGACACATAATCTGATTTCAGTAGGACAGCTTGACGACGAAGGTCATAAGGTGACCTTTGGTGATGGTTCCTGGAAAGTGAAAAAGGGAGCCATGATTGTTGCTCGAGGAAAGAAAACTGGAACACTTTATATGACTTCCAGTTTGAGAAATTAATTAGCGGCTGTGGATGCTGGAGCTAATTCAAGTCTATGGCATAGTAGGCTTGGGGATACGAGTGAGAAGGGAATGAAGATGCTTGTTTCAAACGGAAAGCTACCGGAATTAAAGATCGTTAAACACAAGCAGTGTGAAGCTGTATTTTTTGGAAAGCAGAAAAAGGTGAGCTTTTCAAAAGAGGTTAGAGAACCGAAATCAGCGGATTTGGAGCTGGCACATACTGATGTATGTGGACCATCTCCTGTGACATCCCTTGGAGATCACTCAAGATATTATGGCACTACTGTTGACGATTCGAGCAGGAAATTTTGGGTTTATTTTGTGAAAATAAATCGGATATTTATGAAACTTTTAAACAGTGGGAGTTAGCCATGAAAGATGTGATGGATTCACCGTCATCCAATCACAAGTGGGAGTTGTCAGAAATTCCTGAAAGTAAAAAGGTTTTACATAGCAAGTGGGAGTACCGGTTAGAACATGACGGTAGCAAGCGGTACAAAGAAATACTTGGTGTAAAAGGTGAAAA
>NC_133323.1:20139817-20168963 GCF_012295235.1 Primulina huaijiensis
TTACAGAAGCTAGCAAGGAGATGATATGGTTGAAATCCTTTCTGGAGGAATTGGGTCAGAAGCTTGAAGATAGCACATTACACTGTGACAGTCAGAGTGCTATTCATTTAGCAAAAAATCCTGTTTATCATGCTAGGACAAAGCATATACAGGTTAGGTACCATTTCATCAGATCAGTGCGGGAAGATGGAGTCTTGATGCTGGAGAAGATTCCTGGAAGTAAAAATCCAGCCGATATGCTCACGAAGACGGTAACCATGGACAAACTGAAGTTGTGTTCAACTTCAGTTGGACTGCAAGTATAAATGGAGATATATGAGCTGCTGCACTGATGGTGTGAAAACATGATTGAAATCAAGTCTTCAACTGAGAGAATTGTTAGGTGAGATTTTAATAAATGTGGGTGGAGCCCACATTAATTAAAATATTAAAAATAACTTTCATCCCACATCGGTTTTGTGAAGAAAGTTGCTGGAGGGAATTAGTTATAAATAGAGCTCAATTCCTGCAGTTATTGTATCTCAAAATCAAAAGCTTTTTAGCTTTGATAAATAGAAAGTGCCTAGAAAAAAAGAGTGTATTTTTTTCTTGAGTGCGGGAATTCTCTTTGTGTGAGTTAGAGAAATTATTTTCTCGGTATACTCGGGTTGGGAGTGTGAGAAATATTGAGTGTATTGGTATATATACTTGTTGTAATATTTCTTCCAGTTATAAAAGTTGCAGTGCTCCGTGGACGTAGCCAATATTGGGAGAACCACGTAAATCTTTGTGTTCTTGTTGGTTATTTTATTCCGCAATTTTTTGGGTACTATTATCATCGTGGTTGGCATCGCTTCGAGGGTGTAATTACCCAACAAAGATTTTCTCTTTATGATGGATAGTGACCACCTATGTGACATACTGACCAAAATGCCATTTATGTTCACCCGGTTATAAGTTTTAAAATATTTGAGATGCATCATTATTAATGCATGAATATTTTTGAACAATGGTGTTTTTTGTGTTTACACTTAATCTGAGGTGTGCTGATGTAATTTATCTTAAAAAAATGTCGAAAACCGGGGACAATCTTGAACCTGAACTGGTTCAGAACAGCTATTCCGGACACATAAAGATACTCTTCTGCCCCTGAGATGTGCTGAAGAACAGAATCTTCCCTCAAGACAGTGACATCAACTACCCCTACAACCTCTCTTGTTGTGTCAAAAGTATCGGTTTCAGGTTCTGCAACCAAGCAAGCATACCTGTTTATCACACCATTTGCTGGTTTAGGGAATTTGGATTGATTAAATATAATTGTACTCGAACATGTATCATACAAAAATGTTTGCTTCGAGTACTATACCTGTCTGGAGGTGAGTTCCTTAGTCTGTACAGAAGTCCTGAAAACACTTCTGCCTGTATGATTCTTGAAAACAAATTATCAAGTACAATCCCAGTTATAAATTAGAATGTATAATGTGAGGAAAATGCAGACTTCGAACATCAGCCATTGCATCTTGTTGGGATAATACCCATTTTCGGAGGTTTTCTCCTCTGTTTATCACGTGTCAAATGACTCCTAAACTTATGGAGTTTGACTTGATAAAGTCCTTGCTGATACATAAATAATAGAAACTAACTCTAGCTCAACTTGAGAAACGGAAAATATCAATCGACAAACTCGAGCTCGATCGAGCAGAGATTTCGAGAGCCTGAAATTGAAGTGTTTTTTTATTTCAAGAAATTCATGTTTGATTTTCTCGAGCATTAACTGGACTGGCTCCAATTTTACTGTATATCAACGTAAATATGGTCATAAGGTCAGTCGTTAATATATGTAATTTAAGCTGACAATCAACCGAGACACTGAAGCTCGATCAAGCCCGACTCAAGATGATCACACTCAAGCTTGTTCAGAGCCTTGACGGAGCTGCCTGCGATTGGTTTGAGGTTCTTTATTATTATTACCTTAAAGAAGTCGAAGAATAAACCGTCAAACAGAAACACCGGCTCATGAAATGCTTCAGCCTGAACTTTTGCTACGTTTTTCATTTCTTCCTCTGTCTCAACCATCCTCCTCACTCGCCAATTCGAATCCGAAACAAGATAACCCGACAGCGATTTCTCATTTTCGTACAATCCATTGGCACGAAGCTTCAAATCTAGCTGCTGATCCGATGATGAAGCTGAAGAAATAGCACAGCAATGCAGTTTCCCAGCTCCATGTTTCTTGAATCTTGTTCTTTGATTCGTGAAACTAGTGATTCGAAATGGGATTTTCCAAATGTCACTTACGAAAGTAATATTCGAGCTCATGCAAGAGTGTTTCTTAATCCATCCTAATTCACTTCTCCAAGAAAATTCAATATTTTGCAAATGAGCCATTGTTGTCTCCTTTGGTTGTGTTTCATATTTGTATTTTTATTCTTGTGACGAGAATATGTATGTGGTTTGTGTCCATTTCAAAGATTCATATAAATTATTGGCAAAGAAATTGAAATACTCACTCTGTCTCATTGGAAAACTGGCTGAAGTGATGGATAAGATGACAACAATGGGAGTGGCTCTAGTATTTCCCCATTATTTTGAGGGCCCTCGACTCAAATTTTCAAGCCATATGGCTTGTCTAACATCTGACGTGGTGTTACATCAGTCTAACACGTGACCATCTATGGAAGAATACCCTCAATAGTTCAAGATTGTTTATTTATGAATGAGATTCAACTATAAAATTATTTGATGTTGCTCGAGTAAATTGGGTGATTTGAATGAGTAATTTATCAGGAAGGACGGTGTCTCTTCTCTTAGCGATCGGGTGGAGGGAGCTCGTGCTGGATGATTTGCATGTTGGAGTATTGTTTTCTCTCACTCAATGCGCAACAGAAGTTTTAAATTGTTTTGTTTTGACGTTTAAAATGTTTCTTGTGATACGTATATTTAAAACATTCAATCAGGATATATTTGTTGAAGGGACCAGACTGTACGTTAATCATGACTAAAGGTTCTTGCAGGCACTATCAGTGATACCTAGGAACTACTAGACGCTCTTACCATGATCTGATAGATGCAATTAAAAATGAGTTCTGACATTCTTGATCAAGAAAATGATGAAAAGAATGTGGCTAACTAGAGTAAGCCCGAATAAAAATAAATGTTATTCTGAATTACATAGAGATGTGAACCTACGACTAGTTATATCCCTGAACCATTGAGGGTCACACAAGTATCGATTCCGTGTTCTCGTTGAGAAAGTCAAAGTTTAAGAAGTTGAATTTGACGACTTATAGTTTGATGTAGATCAAACAAGAAGCTTATATGATTATTAAGATGTTTGAGTCAATATGAAATAGTAATAGGATAAATAATAATATGTTTATTTTGATTGATTAAATTTAAAATAAAATGATAAATTATAATTTAAATCCTTAATAATTAATAAATGTAAATAAAAATTTTATAATAAAAATAATATTGTAATTTTATATGTAATGTTTTGATTGATGTATGATAAATAAATAATGTATGTATAAATTATAATTTAACTAAACAAATTTCCCATCCAACTAAGTGAACACACCTTTAGACTAGAAGAAGCATCATTTTGCAGGGGAAAAATAAAACTTAGTTTTTGTGTCGAAGGATCATGGAATATAACTCCAAAGACCAACTTTAAACCCTCGAACGATCATCCCACAAAATATTTACATCAGACACAACAGCGGCTTGTAAGAAACCATGGGAGAGTATCCGGCATATACACGATTGTGGATTTGCTGCTACATATATCTTTTCGACCGGGAGGGAGATGCCAATATAGTCATGGTATTGGTGGGCGTCAAATGTGATTGTAAGTTATGGTATCTCTGTTGTCCAGGGGCGACGAGAGTGCCTATACCCGACTTTATTTGCTGCTACAAGAAAATTACATACCTGATGCCCCAGGGAAGAGTTCTGATATTTTATTGAAAACATCCATAACCTGAGTCATAAAGGATGACAAAAAACTCAAATGCAGCGGTAGGAAGAACCATGTAAGGCTCGTGCTCGTCATGGAGCAACATCATGATAGATAATTTCGAGACAGATGGGATTGGTTCGGTTTTTATGCAAACAAAAGCAATGCCAAGGTTGTAAGGGTCTGTTTCATTACCTCTTTGTCATTTTGGTACTTGGCTATACTCAAAGGATTCTGGGAACACTGCAAAAACCAATCAAGTAGGGAGTGCATGAACATTTGAATGCAAAGCGGGAATATTAACAGAAAAAATAAGAGAGAACAATGGAATACATAGATTTCAGTGCTTGTAGTTGTATTACAAGCTATAGATAATCGAAACGGTGACACTCAAATTTTTTAAAGCATTCAGCTGCACAAGTGCCTCGTAAGGAATATCATGCCACGTAGACAATCTTACATAACTGTAAGGGCGATACTGTCTCCAACAACCCTCTTCCGAAAACAGTTTCAACTTGCAATTCATGTAAATGAAGCTGTGACCGAGCACTTGCTGCTGCACCATTAGTAACAACTATTTGTCTAGCAGAATGCACTCAATTGTGTAGAACGAAAAGAAGACGCTTACTTCCATGATTGCTGCCTGAACTCTTGGATTTTGAAATGCCATTGCAACATCAGGATTGGCCATAATTTTAGAAATGACTTCTTCAGGAGTAAGGCCTATCTGATCTGCACTCAATTACACAAGACTGCAATAAGACAATCACTAACATTTTAATTTCATTAAACTCCAAACAAAGTTTTCTTGCAAATCGCACTCACCAAACTGCTGCTTGACCTCAGGACTGCTAAGGTCGAAGTTTTTCAAGTTCTCCATCATGCGTTTGTCCCATTCAGGGCTTCCACCCATGTTAGAACTTGGAATATTGTAGGAAAAAGAAAATAAATTTTTAATGAAGTAAAAGCTTCATTGAAATTTAAATCACTAATGCAGTGGGTTTCGACCATGGCTATTTGCACCAGATAAACAATTCAACCAACCAATTGTATACTTTTATACTCTTTTTTTCTGAGCGAGTATACATTTATGTTCTAGTTTCGATAGGAAATAAGTAATAGAGCTCAACATAGCAAGGATAAGACCAAATCTAAAAAGCAAACTGAAATTTTTTGACAATGCGCACAGCATCTCGTAGACAACTCCATAATCAAAAGTATGTGTGATCAACAGGCAAACAGAAAGATGGCTGACTAATGTAACATTCATTGGAGATGAAGAGAATAAACAAAAAGAGTCCTGAAACAACATTCTTTAATTCAAACCCTGGAATACATTGTTATTGGAAGTACAGTGCAGCCACAAAAGAAACATGTAAAACATAAGCATTTTCATTTCATGGTGAGAATTAAAAGATCAAAAAAGCCTTCTAAACGGGAAATCCAAGGGCAAGACACGGTACAGCTTTGTTAAAAATTTATATAAAAGCATGATTTAGCTGGAATTCTGCAAAGAGATGACATTTGTAAATATACTTACAGCATATCTTGAAGTTGCTGACGGTATTGTGGATTTTGTAGCATCCCTGTAGTATCGCATGCAATTGCAATTGAATGTTAACATGACAGACTTTAGGAATAGATCAAGCTATAATAGATCTTCGTCGATATGTCAGATTTAGTATATGAAAATTGAAAATAGGTAAGTGAAATCAATGGAAATTGGCTTTCGTCACATTTTACAGTCAAAGACTCAAAAGCATAAGAGTACACAAAAAAAGAAGAAAGAAATGAAATAAACTTAAATTTATCAAGATCCCGTTGAGTTGCATTTGACAAATCAATATCCAATCTAAGCTAGGACAAAGTAAAAACAAAACCTACAAGTAATTTTCAGAGAGTCAACAGAATAAATTAAAACTTAATGTCTTATAGATAAACTCACTTTAAAAGTAGAAGGATTCCTCATCTCCTCTCGTAAATAACTGCAAAAAGATTAAAATGAACAGCAGGTCCCCTTTTCTCTTACTAGTAATAAGCACAAAATAAGCGACAACATAATGATTGTGAATGTTGGAAAACTCTGAAGAACAAAGAGATAAACATCATAGCTTATAAAACTTTTAGAATTATTTTAATAAAATGGAGGTTCAAGAATGACAAACTGATAAAAACATTATTCTTATTTAGGAGCCAAATATTCACCTAACAGACCATCAACGAGAAAAACTTAAAAACCATGAGATGCATACTAAAAGATATAGAAGATCGACGATGGTACTCATTAACCTACACAAGGAATATTTCAATTACAGAACAACACTTAACATAATAAGCTGAAAATTATATGAGAATGAAATACGAGGCAAAAGGCCATCTTACGGATAAACCATTTTTTGCACTGTTGGATCTTCCATCATTTTCTCCAAAGCATCCACGGACAAGAGAGGGTTTGCTTTACCTGTTCATAAAAGAGTAAAAGCTTTATTGGGCTATTTCACAGGAGAAGAATTCATTCACTTGGTAATAGATTCCTCATACGACGCTAAATGCAATTGTAAGGACAACATCTTCAATTTCGCAAGAATGCAGTCTTAGAGGTCATCAACATGTAAGAATTCCCAAAGGCTTTTCTGTGACAATTGGCAATTTAACAAACAGAAAAACCTCTTGTACTTTCAACTCCATTTTTGCTAGAATGCAGTCTTAGAGGTCATCAACATGTAAGAATTCCCAAAGGCTGTTCTGTAACAACTGGCAACTTTACACACAGAAAACCTCTTGTACTTTCAACTCCATTGAGGGACGGGAAGAATTCATAAGAACGAATACACCTTAATTTCAGTTGCAAAAAATCCGTTGGCATAGAAACCTGGAACCCATGGTTATACCTCCGAAACAAGGGTGGTTATTAAAAATAGCCTAAACTTGAACAATTAAAAAAATAGGCATATGAAAACATAGCAATGAATTGGAATCCACATGGAGCAGTGGTCAAATATACCAAACCAGAATTTTTTTCTTTTGATAAATCAATACATGTTTTAACAGCTAGGTACATAGTTGCAAATATGACATCGTACTACAATGGAGAAAAACAATGGCAACTTACCAGTAGAGAAACCTTCCTGAGTTCCTGTTTCAAACTTTGTAGCCAAACCATTTTGATAAACCTTTTGGAGATGATCAAACAAAAAGAAAATAATTATATTATTATTATAAATTATTAGCTCAGATTAAAATGACAGTTCAACTCACAGGCTCTGAAGGCTGTGAATCTGTCTGAGTCGATTCTTTGTAGCCCGCAAAAGCATTCTTCTGAACTGTTTCTTCAGGTGTAACATCTACAAAAGCTGCAACAAAAATGTGATTCCTATCTAAAGAGTTTGGAAAACCGTAAAAAGAACTGGCTTAATCCATGTAGCAACAGGGTGGTGGGGATCATGTTGAAACCAGAAATATCAACTAACATGAAATCGATAGTGAAAAAGGATATGTCAAAACATGAATATCAAAACTTATGTTTCATCCTGTTATAATTTCTGCATAAGAGAGACACATGCCATGTATAAAATACTATAAGGGAAGCTGAAATACCATATTTCTTTGGTCCCTTCTCGGTTTCTATGTTATGATCCACAGATACGGATGGAGGATCCTCAACTTTTGTAACAGGTACATCAACAGTTACAGCTTGAGATGCCACAGGAGTTGAAGTTCTAGATGAATCTGGTGTCGGGATTCTGGGCAGCGGAAACGGGAAGGACAAACCAGGAGAAAAGGCAGCATTACCATATGGATTATTCTGCGTGTTCATCTGTTGGGTCCATGTTTTTAAAGCTTGTTCCATTGCATATTTCTGTAACATGAGATGGAACAGATAAAAACCAAGAACGTGAAATATGACTCATGACAAACCAACATAGTTTACCAATTCCTCCGACGGCACACCAAGTTTATTTCCCCACATATTGTTAATAAAAACTAAAATGATACAACCACTTCACAAGCCAATGCGAAATTGCCAAACCATCTCTTAGCTCATAAATGACTTGATAACAGCGAAAATAATGCTGACATGAAAATCAAACAATTACTAACCACTACTGAATCTGCAAACGGAAAGGTGAAGGTAGATCATGTCCTGCTATGTAGCCAACTATTATTATTGATATTATAGGAATAATGCATTGTCTACTTTTAATCCATACCAGACATAAGATACTATCTCCTTTTCTAAACTTTAAATACCTAAGAGCTGTAAGATAACCAAAAAGCAGTAGCAAAATAGGAACATGGAAGAAGTTGCTCACCTTTGTTCTTCCAGCCACCTGAAATAAAATACAAAGTAAGAAAGATAGCTTGAGAATTCAATCTAAAGCCAAAGGTGGACAAAGAATCTGACACAAACTAACAAGCGGTATCATCGTACTTACCCATGAAAAAAGTGCTGAGAGACCAACACCAACTCCAATCCAGAACAGTGGTGATCCCCTATTTGAGTGTGTGATGCAGAAGATTGAAGGTACAGCAAGGGAGAGTAGGGGGAAAGGGTGGGGGTGGAGGGTATGGGAAGAAAAGGTTAGACACCATATTATGAAAAAATCATCTTGTACATAGTCTCTTCTGTAATGAAACTTGCCAATAAATGAAAATAGCTACAGATTATTACACCGAAGAAGGAGGTGGTGCTGAAAGCTGTGGATTTACGCCAATTGATGTTGTCTCTTGTCTATTTGATGATGATATGCTTGCAAAACAGTCCTTTGCAACTCTCTCTGGTACTTCACCGAGGTTATAATAGAGCGACAAGTAGCACAAGAACCAGAAAGAGACCATGACAGCAGACCACCAGTACAGATGCCACAAATAAATCCCATGCTAAAACTAATTTACTGATCTAGAAACAAACATGGAATGGTTCTCAACCATATAATGATCAATGCTATGACAAAGTTCAATGTGAGCCTGTCTTTCTTTATGTAACTCAATGAAACAAAAATAAATAGAAATCTCAACACAGAAATCCCCTCTACAACAAAATGTGCATAATCACGAACAAAGTATGGGAAATCATCCATATAAAACAACTGAAATAGATACAAATATAAGCGTGCACGGTAAAGGTTTAATCTTTAATGGACACTCAATCATGTATCCAAAAAAAAAAAAACTAAACATAAGCAACAACCGCATCTGCCAGAGTTCATGGTAAAGATTTCATTGCATCTTCATAAAAAAAAAAACATAAATATATCCCTGTACAAACCGATTGGCGATGGGACACTAAATGGAGAGTACCTATAGTTTTGGTGGTTTTGGGGCCCTGAAACAAAGCAAGAGCTGAAAAGGAGGAACTGGGCTTTCCGCATCTGCCATTTTTTCCAGTTCTCCCGAGTAAATTTAGTATACCAACGAAGGGTTTACTGGAAATAATTGAGTTCGGGTGGTCTGACGGGAGACCCAGTACAACTTTGGGAGACAAAACGAGGCCAATATTTTCCATTTCCAAGTGAAATTATTGAAATAAGACTAAGTGAAACGAGCTACTGAAATACTTTACGAGTGGAAACAACACAAGTTACTAAGTGAAAAAGAAATGTGATAAAAAACATATCAGTTCAGGTTAATGAGTTAACAACACAGGTGATGACAAATAAGATAAGTAAAATTACTTCAAGTAAAGAGAGTGACAAAATTTGTTTACGGAAGGTCGAAGACTAAAATTCTACGTCTCCCCTTCTTTTGATTCTAGAAGGATTCACTAGAAGATTTAATTGGTATAACCCATTGTACAAATCCACTTCAGCTACATTCAACATTCTTAATGAGTTGAAACTCCTAGTAACTATTTTCTTAACTTGATCTGTTCAGAAACATACTTTTGACAGTTACAATGATTCTCACAGTACAATGAAACTCGTGTAAACAATAGATAAATGAGAATATAGTGTGCACAATATGATCCTTAATTGATCTAATAAATTGTGCACAATATAAATGAGAATACTAGTGTGCACAATAGTGTGCGTTAGTCTTCTTCATTCTTGATGCTTCCTCTTTAATAGTAGCTGCTCTACAACGTGAAAAAGAGTTATGCAAAGCAAAATACTAAGTGTATGTGATCCACATCTTGAAATTGCAAGAAAAATGTTACATCTTGAACTTGTAGAAGTCACCTCAAGATTTTGATTATGATACGTCTATCCCACATTAGTTTAAAAATATTTTTGAGAGGATTTATAAATGAGCTACGATGGACTTCTTTAGTAATTTGGATTAATCATTTACGTAAAGAAGATAAGAATTCGAAGTATTTGCTATAGGAACCAATTCTGCAGTTGTGTTTGTTTAGGACTGGGCTGGGATGTGACAACATGGTATCAGAGATGATCACGAACAGTAACACCCAGAAATAAGTGTTATGCATGGTAAAGTGATATGTGTATGAGAGTCACATCTTAAACCTGCGGGACAAACTACTATATTTATGAGAACCACCACTTGAACTTGTAGGATCCACCACTAGATTACTTGCATTGGTGGATCGAGGGTTAGGCCGCAGCGAGTATGTCGCGTTCTGAATGAGAGATGATTGTAATGACCGTGTCCCACATTAGTTAGAAACTATATTTGAATGGATTTATAAATTATTTATAATAAACTTAAATAGCAACTTGGGTTAACCAATATTATAAAGTGATTACAGTTACGAAGCAGTTTATAAGAGCTCATTGTCCAGTAGCGCGTGCAAGCCTAGGCTCGGGGCGTGACAAAATGTTAGTAGAAAAGGTCATCGGCGGGAAAACTAAGAAATAAGTGCAGTGTAAATAAAAGTGCTTAATGTATGAGAATCACATCTTAAACCTGCGAGACAAAGTGTTACATTTACGGGAGCACCTCTTGAACTTGTAGGAACATCCTCTAGATTCCCGGAGCTGTTGGATCACGGGGCAAGCCGTGACGAGGATGTCGAGTTCTGAAGGAAGAGTGATTATGATGTCCTATCCCACATTTGTTATAAAAATATATCTGGATAGATTTATAATGGGATACAATAGAATTCTATAACAGCTTAGGTTAATAATTTCGTAAAGTGAAGAGTAATACGCAGTACTTGCTATATGATGCAATTATGCAGTCGCGCTTTTGCGGGCCTTTTCCTTGGCCATGGGTGTGATATCTATTTTGTCAGATTTGAGTCTTAATATGCTATCTTTGTTTTTATTTTTTGAAAATTAAGTTTAATTTGCTCCTGTCTATAACTTCCAATTTTACTAACTAAAAAATTCTAATTCTAATTCTAATTCAAATGAACTAAAAATAAATTATTTTTATATACTCAAATACAAAATACTCTCAATCATATACACTTTCAAAGAAAATACAAATGAAAACGAAAGAGTCAATAAAAAACACAAAAGATTCTTAATAATTGAATAAGAACTGTTCAACTTTTCTTTGAGATTTAAATGCATCAGCTTTGAATTGCAAAGTCACATTAATTAAACAACACATGTTTTTTGTACCATATCAAAATTACAATTTTCCCATTAAAAACACACACACACACACACACACACATAACCAACGTTGTAATTTTCTATTAAAGAACCACAAATTATTTAGACCAACTTATTGGGCAATTTTTCTCAAAAATTTAACCTTTATGATTTATTGTAGTGTTCTATAAAAATTTATTATTTCTCAGATAGTTATTATTTCATTAATTAATAGTTGCACTACTAGCAGAATAGGCATTTAACCCACCACAGCTTTGGCCAAACCTCAACCAGGACTAAACAAATTAATTGAAGTACAAGTTGTCTTAAATTGATGTGACGAAATTGAAAATGAACACGACACTTTGATAATTCATCGAAGTTTGTGTGTTAAAACAAATAACTCAACAAATTGAAATTTTGGATTTTATTTCCTTTAAGAAAATATTTTATTTTATTTTTTCAACAATGTATAACACAAGTGGGGAGGGTTTATTAATACGCAAACAATTAGTCAATATTCATATTTTTTTTCTTACATTTCATTCAAATTGACATTTTAATTACTTGTGTTGGTTTGAAAGGACTTTTCTTCCATAGACGACGGCATATAGGTTTTACGGTTTGATGTGTACACACATGATGATCGCAATATGTATTAAGTTTTAATAGTCAAAAAGAAGAAAAGTGTCCAATATGTAAGAAAATGTATTATTATCTTCTAGTTCTTTTATTTCTAATATGTATAGGGGATTTTATTTTTAATAATTATAGGGCTACGCATTTATAATTATAGTGTCTTATTTCAATATAAATTGATATATGAAATCATTAGTTGTCAGTCTTAACAAGCTAAGCATATTTGAGAGCAAATTGCAATTTTTTAATTTTATAAATTTATTTTTTTGAATTTTAATTATTTATTTAGTCAAATTTTTGGTTTTCATGCAACATCATGAATTTTGACATTTGTGGTTTGCTCATTTTTTTCCTCGGAAAGCTACTAAATCATTTGATATTACTTATTTGACACTAGTGTTCTCTTACGTAGCTCATGTGATGGATAAACTAGCATACTTAACACTCAATAAAATTTTTCAAATTGGAAAAAAATTAAGAAAATGCCACTCGATATTCCAAAATAAGAGGGAAAATTTTAGGACCGGTTTGTGACTTTTGAAAGTGCTTCAAGGTTGAGTTAGCAACTAACGGAAGAAGTATTTATCTTTAATTGATCAGTCAAATAACTTATTATAAAGTGCGGAAATAACCTGAACTCATGCAGCAAATATTTTGTTCAAAATGATATACATAACATGAAAAATAATTATAGAAAAAAATAAATGAACACATAAATTTGTTTTTGTAAGTTCGAGAACTATATCTTTATACGTCTCAACTTCTTTCATTTTTGAAAGTTTATACTAGATCTTGACTGAATAAATCCTAATTGATCCTCTACCGATCAACTAGATGACAAGCCTGGTGATCTACTCTAGCTTCTTCAATTGTTCTTCGTCATCTTCTGAATCGGACGGTCTTGAAGGTTGAGTCTGGGCAAAGAAAAAATATGTTGTAGGTTGAGCATATTGCTCCTTGATGATCTGATGTAGACAATGAAGTCGTGCTCTGATACTCAAATGTGCTCCTTGGTTGCAAAAATATGGTAGTGGTGTGTGAGCATATAGATGGATGATCTCAACTTTAGAGGATGGATATCGATGGTGATTCGAGAATGTTGGTTCATTATGATAATACTGATCAATCCTTCTACATGTTCTCGATCACTTACTTTATTATTTCGTATTTCTTCCTTTTATAGCAATATCTTCTAACGATCATATTTGATCTTCTCGAGACTCCATATTGATGTATGTTAAAGGCTAAGGCCATCTGTACTTTACTGTAATTGTAATAACATTGCGAGCAGTCCAGCTTCAAGAACATGACTCGGATCTGGAATGTATTTCCTCAATTGTGACATGTGGAAGAAATTGTGGATTCTTGACTTATCTGGTGTCAATTCCAGTCTATAAGCTAGTGTCCCACCCTGTCCGAGATTTCAAAAAGTCCTACATATATGCGTTAAGTTTTCCAACTTTACAGAATTGGACAATCCCTTTCAGGCGAGACATTTACATACTCCTTGTCATAGATTTTGAATGCCACATGTCTTCTCTTCAAATCAACCCAACTTTTTTTTCGATCTTAAGGAGCCCTGAGCCTTTCTCTGATTATTGCTACCATGTCCATCATTACTTGGACAAGATTGGGTCCAATGATGGCTTTCTCTCCCACCTCATCCCATTATAGAGGTGATACACATTTTCGCCCATACAGGGCTTCATGAAGCCATTCCAATGTTGTTATGGTAGCTGTTATTGTATGCGAACTAAATTAAAGGAAGGTTTTTGCTCTAGTTCCCGATGAAATATAGGGCACATGCTCAAAACATATCTTCAAGAGTTTGCATTGTTATCTCAGTTTGGGGATAATAAATCGTACTAAAAGTGACCCTAGTCCACATAGCCTCTCGAAATATCTTCCAGAAATGAGATACAATCTTCGATCTCTATTTGACATAATTCTTTCTTGAAATTCATTAAATTGTATAATATTATCCATGTGTAGGATACCCAACTTGCAAATATTATAGTTCAAGCGGACGAGTAGAAAGTGCACATATCTAGTAAGCCTATGCACAATTACCAATATTTCATTATATCATTGTCTTGACTTCGGTAATCCTACTATAAAGTCTACATAAAAATGTGCCCATTTTCATTACGAGATTTCCAGTGGTTGTAATATTGATGTTCAAATTTGACTTGATAACAGAATTGGCATCTAGAGATAAATTCAACTGCATCTTTCTTCATTCTGTTCCACTAAAAATTTTGCTTTAAGTCCATATATATCTTTTTACTCTAAGGTTGGGCTGAATTTTTTACTTATGTGCTTGACACATTACTTTACGTTAAAGGTTATCATTGTCTGATACTCACAATCGTCCTTTCATCTACAAGTCTCCCTTTTCATCTATCTGGAGATCTTTTGACTTTCCTTCTTTAATTTGTTCTTCATGTTTCATCAAAGCAAGGTCTCGATCCAAGTTTAGCTTAATGGTTTCTCGAAAGCATTGGTGCACAGTGAGTGAAGCTATGATCACTTTACCCATGTTTTTCTAACTCAAAACGTCAGCTACCTTGTTTGCATTGCCTAGGTGGTAGATTATTGTTAAGTCATAATCTTTTAATAATTCGATCAATTACCTCAACCACATGTTCAATTCCTTTTGTGTGAACAATTACTTGAGAATTTGATCGTCCGTGAAGTTCTCACACTTGGTGTCGTAAAAGATAATGTATCCAAATCTTTAAGGCAAAAACCACTACAGCAAGCTCGAGGTCAAGAGTAGTATAATTTTTTTCGTATGATTTTAATTGCCTTGAATCATAAGCAATTATTATTCCGTCTTTCATGAGCACATATCCTAAACCTCTTTTTGATGCATCATTGTATATGGTAAAATATTTGTCCTCCATAGATAGTACCAGCACTGTTGTAGATGCGAGATTATTTTTCAAGGTCTTGAAACACTTCTCACACTTTTCACTCAAGTTGAATTTAGAGTTCTTTTGTATGAGCTTGGTTAGTGGTATAACAATTGATGAAAATTTTTCAAAAAATTTCCAATAATAATCTGCTAACCCAAAAAAACTACTGATTTCAGTCACTGTCTTTAGCCTCGGCTAATTGAAGATTGCCTCCACTTATTTCGGATCAAAGGATACTCCTACTTTTTAAATTATACAACCCAAGAAAGTGATTGTTTTTAGCCAAAATTCACCCTTTCTACCTTAAAGTCTGAAGAGTGAGATAAATATGTTCTTTTTGGTTTCCTTCATTTGGTGAATATACAAGAATTTTGTCGCTGAAGTCAAAGCTTACATCAACTTGTCAAAACTCGCTTGGCATCCGGGTCCCCAAATAAATCTTGCATTCTTCTTTGTCAAGGCGGTCAAGGGTAGCGCAATAGAAGAGAATCCTTGAATGAACTTCCGGTAGTAGCCAGCTAGACCCAAGAAGCTACGGATCTCGGTTACACTCTTTGGTACTAGTCATTCTCTAACTACCTCGACTTTACTTGGATAGACTTCAACTCCATCTCTAGAAATAATATGGCCTAAGAACGCCACTCTCTAGAGCCAAAACTCGCACTTGCTGAACTTAGCGAATAACTTTCTATCTTGCAACATATCTAGTATCGTTCTCAAGTGCTGACTGTGCTCTTCTTTGCTTCTCGAGTAGATCAGAATATCATCTATCTTAGACTATGATAAATTGATCCAGATACGGTTGAAATATACGATTCATGAGATCCATGAAGATCGCTGGCTCATTGGTCAACCTGAATGGCATTACCATAAAATCGTAGTGTCCGTATCGAGTTCCTAAAAGTCGTCTTATGAATCAGACTCCTTCACCTTCAGCTGATGGTATCCCGAAGGAAGATCTATCTTTGAGAAAATCTATGCTCCTTGTAATTGATCAAATAAGTCTTCGATTCTAGGCAATAGATACTTGTTCTTGATGGTGACTATATTCAGCTCTCGATAATCAATGCAGAGTCGCATACTACCATCTTTGTTCTTCGCAAATAATATCGGTATGCCCCACGGAGAACAATTAATGCGAATAAAACCCTCGTCCAACGATTATTGAATTTGAACATTCAACTCTTTCTTTCGGTGGGTGCTAGATGATAGGGTGTCTTAGAAATTTGCACAGTGCCCGACATCAACTCATTAGAAAATTCGACCTCTCGGTCCTCAGGAAAGACACTAGGAAAGTCTCTGACAACCTCAACATCCTCTAGCTTCTAACTGACAGGAACATGTACTGAAATAACACATGATAGAAAATCTTAGCAGCCTCGTCTCATAAGTTTCCTCGCACAGATGCAGGAGATAATGTGCGGCATTCGCTTGTTCCTTGCTACCTCAAAGACAAAAGATTTCCTGCTGGGTGGTCGAATAGATACTGACCTCTGCAAAAAATCTATCGAAGCTCCATTCATATATAGTCAATCCATGCCAAGAATGATGTCGAATTCAGGCATCAGGAGTTCGATAAGATATGCCCGAACCACATCTTTTTACAAACGAATCTCAAAATTCTTCGCAATGCTCGAAGTGACCATTTGATCACCAGAAGGAATAGAAACTTTGAAGCCCAGTTTCATATCATCAGATATAATCTTTAGTCACTTGACGAATGTCTCGGATATAAATGAATGTGTAGCTCCGGAATCCAGCAATGCGTAGGTAGCTACACCTAAAATGAATATCCTTCATGCGACAAATATATCATCAAATCCAATCGTGTTGAAACTTAAAGAAGTTTCTATCATTAATCACCCAAAAATTCTAGAAAATGCCTCGCTTAACCCATAGTAAGTCTTGAAATCACCCAATTTACCCAACATATGTTTCGAAATTTCGCATTTCAGCCATTTAAGATTTCGAAATTCTCCAATTTGGCCCTTAAAGTTTTGAATATTGCATCTTCGCCCCAAATAAATTTTGAGTTTTATCAAATCAGGCCCTAAACTCTCGAAAGTAACTGTTTTGACCCTAAATTCCAGAAATTACGGAAACAACTCTTGATTTTCCAAAATTAGCAAAACAGTCCTTGTACTTTCCAAACTTTGCATTTAAGTCCCTGAATTTTCAAAAATTCCATATTTCAGTTTGGAACTTTTGGTCATCTCAATTTCAGTCCCTGGACTTCTTAAAATTGCGGTTTAGCCGCTGATTTTCTCGGTCTTATGCATTTACATCCTCAAGCTATCGGTTTTTGCACTTTTTAGCCCCTCTAGTTCTCGATTTATGCAATATACGTCCCATAATTATTAAATTGATTCGATTCATTCCTTTACATCCTTAAAGCTTATATTTTATGCCCAATTTCTATAATTCTCAACGTCATCCCTTAAATCCAACTAAAGTAGAGCATGCAACCTATTTTCTTCTAGGTTCTTTGTTATCTTAATCAATTCCAGTAATCAAATTATCATGTTTTGGCCTTGGAGCATGATGAGCCTGCTGCTCAGAGAAACGTGCCATACCCTCCAGAACGCATGTAGCAGCATCCCCATTGGGAGGCAGGGGTGCATTCTTTCTACGATCCTCATTAGTCTCGGCTTGCCTATCAGTATTAAGTGCGCGTCTAGGATGCATTATATCTGAACGCTTTTCCAAATTCTAAATGTAACCAACATGCATTTAAATCTAAGTTTCTAACCATGTAGCATGTAAAAAACCATTTTTCGAGTAACTTTAAGCATGAATATCATTTAACTTCAAAAAGCATTTAAACATGTAAGTTAAGCATATAAACTATGTAAACATGTAGGTACCATCATAAAAATCATTTAAAGCAATTAAACTTACAGACTTGAGGCTTGACGACTGAGCTTTTTGGAACTGACGGTGGCGCAACCCTTTGCAAGAACATTGCTCTGATATCAACTGATATGTCCACTACTCGTTTTTCTTTAAAGTCTACTAGAAATTTTTTTTCCTTCTTAAGCTTTCGGTCAAACACATACACACATATATAAATATTATTTTTCATCATTTAAAAATAAACTAACCAACCTAATTTTTGAAAATCCAAAAACACAATTCGAAACATGAAATCGTAAACGTCAACCAAGCCTAAATTTAGCATTCTTCAAAACAAAGCATAAACATCTTAATCCCTCAAAAATCTCTCAAAAGCATCATAAATCATAAAATCTTTAAAGTAAACTTAAATCATAAACGTAATGCGGAAAACTAGCAAAGTTCATCGGGTTATGTGCACCATCAGTCTAGCTAGTTCAACCATCATGTCCTTCATCAAAATCATGCTCACCTGCATCGATCACACCTAGTGAGTCTATTGACTCAGCAAACCATAACCATGATAACAAGTAGTATATATATATTCACAAGCAACAGTGAAAGATACTTTTAATAAAATAACTTTTCATGTATATGCATATCTTTAAACCTTTCATCATAACCATTTCTTTTCATCATATGCGTATAAGTTTCTCTCTTTTTTCATTGAATTCAGATCGTTAATTGTGATTTTGTTTAAGTTGTAAGTCGATGGATCCATCTATGTATAACCATGGTACCAGGCGACTGGGACATCGCGACACTCTCACTCGTCAACTGATCATTTGCCTTAAATATCGTCATATCCTTTCGATGTAAATACGATCGTCGGGCTCCCTCTAGGGCCTTCTCCCGTAAACAGGGTCTCTCTAGGGTCTTTTCACTCACGATATCTCCAATCATTCTATGTCACAATCAAGTAACCTCCTTTAATTTTCATTATTTTCTTCACTTATAAAAATTCATGCATATATATATCATTTTACTTTTAAAATCAAGCATGCAACACGTCTTTTAGCAGTACTATTTTTTCATCATAAAATTTCATAAACATTTAAAAGGACATTTTAGCATTCACATTTTTCAAGTGTAAAATGATCGTTTTGCCCCTGAAATCCTAACTTTCTCAATTTGTCTTTGGACCTTAAAACGACGACCCAAATCCATCCAAACATAATATAACACCTTAAAATACACCCATAAATATTTCTTCGACGTAAACCTAGGTTCCTGGACTACTTTCCCAATTCGTTTTAATAGCTTAATTGTATGTCTCTGTTTTAAACCGAATCGACTCGAAACTTTATCAAACTTGAACCATAGCTTATTAACACCCAACCATACCTTATATCACCCAAATCAAGCCAATTAAAGCCCTTGCATAAGCTTAGAACAGCTGCTGAAATCTACACTATTTCATTCGAACCCTAGCTTGATCAACCGATACGTCCCTCGACTCCAGTCCTTAACCACCATGTCCAGACCCTAACCAGCCATCCTAGCACCTAGACTGGACCCTTAGGACACTCCTGGACCTACCTCTACAGCCCTTACACGACCAGCCCTCCAATCCATGCCCTTCAAGCCCTACGCGACCCCAAATGGCTAGCTTCCTTCCACCTCCCCTTCCAGCCCTTGAACAGCCTGTCTAGAACCATGACTAGACCACCCTCGGACCCTTGAAAACAACCCAAATGGCATCCCATAGTTGTGCCCACCTATAACCCAAGTTCGAAACCCTAGGACTCTAGAAACCCAATTTTCGTGCATCATGTTACCCTATCTTGTCCAGCTCTTAAACATGCACATAAGGACCTTTAAACATGTGGAAAAACGTAAATTCTAGTAATCATACCATGACAGCCTTTTTTGTGCATCGTAAGCAAGAGTTATAATTTTTTTCATGTTATGCAATAAAAACAAAAATGTACAAAGTGTATCATGTTTTTCATGCAATTATGTATCAAAATATATAATATGGTATGAAAGATGAGTGAAAGAAGATTAAGGCGTGCCTTTGCGTATTTTACGCATGAAAAACGATTTGAGATGCGAGGAACGTTGGCGGCGAGACGGGGGAGGAAACTTGCTGAATTTCCTTCGAAGTACACGTGATTTCCCTCTTGGACGTGTGTGTGTGGCTGCTAGGGAGAGTCCTAGTGTTTCTTTAGGTGAGTGGCGTGAGGTTTAATGTGTGTAGGTTAGGATTTTTAAGGATTATTGGATATATATAATACATGACTTAAGAATAGGCCCATTAACCTAGTATAATAGGCCCATTAGGCTCATTAGATAGTAATTAAAATATTTTGTTTAAGAGAATTTTCGAAAATATTAACCGAGTTCTCGAAAGGTCCCTATTTTCGTCAAAGATCGAATACCGGTTTAAAAATACGACTCGCCGCGTAAAAACACCTCAAAAAGCATCATTTTTTAAAATACAACTTAAATTTTACCATATATTAAATAATTAAAAATAATCAGCCAATAAAATATTTCTCCCTTCGTGGTCTCCGGTCTCCGTTCCTCGATCGCGTCTCGAATAACATTTAAAACACAGTTTTATTAATTCTAGTATAAAACCACATTTTAACAATGTAAACATGCCTACCATATTCAGTAAATGCAATTAAAATAATTTAATTAGTCGTTTTCCATTTTTCCTAGATTTGCATGAAGTTGGATTACGTATCGCATTTTGGACCTTACATTTTCAATTGATATCAGAGTCAAGGATCCCGAAAGGGTTGTGTTATTGTCACTCCGAGAAGCTCGAGAACTCACACATCAAGTCTGTAAGTTCTATTGCTTTTGGATTTATATGTTGAGTTTAGGGCTCATCAAAATTTTCCGAAAACCGCCCAAACCGACCATACCGCACCGCATCGTTGTATCTCATTTTTTTTAAAATAACCGCAATTTTTTTAAAAAAAATAAGGAAACCGCCCTGCCCCCACGGTGCGGTTATAACATTGGACCAAAATTGAACTGCACTGCACCATCCCTTCATGTAAAATTTTATTTACCTAGGGTTATTATTTATTAACAAACACAACATATTTAATAGATTTCTCATTTTCTCTTCTTCAAAAAAAATTTATCCTTTTTCTATCTCGTTGATCTATTTACTACTTCTCTTATACAAATATTCTTCAACATGATTTTGTAACCATGAGAAAGAATGAAACTTCAAGCACCCTAAAAGATGAGAATATGTCAAATATAGTAAATTTTAGTTTATATTTGTACTTCTAGTTTTTTGATTTAATTCTTTATTTTAAACTTGATTTTGAATTTGTGATTTTGTTTTTTAATTTTGTTTCTCCACGTTTCAGATTTTTTTAGCAATCTTCATCCCTAACCCATTTCGTTTTAAGCTAGGTTTTTTTTATTTATGCTCTAAATATCAAAATAATTTTAAATTCATATCCAATAAAATTACCCTGTTTATGTTATGAATGAGAGCATATGGAATTCTCACGCTAATTGTGGCATTCACGTCTAACTTAGTCTAGATTCAAGTTGTATTACAGCAGAGAAATAAGAAGAAAATTAGAATAGTCAAGAATTTCAATGTGAAATGTATTTATGGGCCTCTCGCATGAGGAATAAAGATGCAAATATTTTATAGAAATTTTCCTACTGAAATTGAAAATATTTCAAACAGTAACTTGCACACAAAAATTAAAGATTAAATTTAATTGAATTTGTATTTTTTTTTTTAAACGGGAAGATGCGAGAACTTCGAATGAAGTTTCAACTTTGCAAATTCAAGTCCAAACAACGGCTCTGAGTAAAGAGCAAGAGAAAGCTTCAAATATTGATCAATCAGGTGATGTCCCTCCACAGATCAATTCATGTGTCACAGAAGAAGTAGATAAAAACTTTCACAACAAACCTCCTAAAAAAAAAAGCACAAGCAGTTGATATCGTTACCAAAGAGGGTTCAAATATTAGCTCTGAAATATGGGGTCATTTCTCGAGATTAAAAGATAGTAATCCACATAGAGCCGCATGTAATTATTGTAGTAAAAGTTATGCTGCTCATCCAAAATTAAATGGAACAACTAGTATGTGGACACATTTAGAATCTTCATGCAAGAAGTATCCATACAAATTGGATAAGTCGCAGAAGACTTTGCAAGATTATAAGAATCTGAGTGGAAGTTTTATAAATAAAGGAAAGACCTTAAATGTTCAAGAAATTAGGACAAGTCTTGTAAAAATGATAATCATCGATAAGTTACCATTTAGAATTGTAGAGGGTGAAGGATTTAAATTGTTTTGTGAAGCTATGAAACCAAGATTTGAAGTATCATCTAGGCATATCATTGCCAGAGATTGCATGAAACTTTTCTTCATGAGAAAAAGAAAATGAAAAGGATTTTGAAAACCCAAAGAGTATGCTTGACTACTGATACATGGACATCAATACAAAATTTGAATTACATGTGTCTCACTGCACATAATATATCTAGTGATTGGAAATTGGAAAAAATAATAATAAACTTTTGCATCGTTGAGGATCATAAAGGAGAAACAATATAATTGCGAAATCAAATTGAAGAGTGCTTGATTCATTGGGGTATTGATAAAGTTTTCATGATTACTGTAGATGATGCTATCTCTAATGATAGAGCAATCAATCACTTGAAAAGGAAATGCAAGTGGAAAGATAGTATCTTGAATAATGATTACATGCATGTAAGGTGTTGTGCTCATATTGTTAATTTGATTGTCAAAGAGGGATTGGAAAAGCAAAAAGAGGTAATTATGAGAATTTGAAATGTTGTTAAATATGTCAAATCTTCTCCGGCAAGGCTAAATGCTTTCAAGAAGTGTGTGGGAAAAGAAAAAATTGATTCCAAGAGCCTTGTTCGTTTAGATGTTGAAACATGGTGGAATTCAACTTATATGATGCTTGAGGCTGCTGAGAAATTTGAAAAGGCTTCTGAAAGGTTTGGGGATGAAGATCAAAAATACATGAACTACTTTGATTGTTATGAATTGAATCAAGATGAAATTACGGAGGGCCGGGAAAAAAGGAAAAGGGAAGGTAATTGGTCCTCGAGTGGAGATTGATAAAGTCAATTAATTGTTGTTTGTTGCTATTGTTTTGGATCCAAGATACAAGTTAAAGTATGTTAATTTTGTCCTCTCAACAATTTATGAGAAAGATGGCTGTTTTGATGTGAAAATGGCGGATAAGGTAGAAGAAATGTTAAATTTGTTGTAGAAGCAGTGTGCAAGCTCAAATTCTCAACAAAGTGACAAAGATTAAAATCTCAATTCTATAACTATATGCTAGAAAATGAAGAATATGACATAAGTGAGCTATAGGAATCTCAATTTGCTAAGCATTTGGAAAAATAGCAATGCGTTGAGTGTAAATCTGAATTATCAAGATATCTATTTGATGGGTGTGAAAAGTCAAGCTATGATTTTGATATTTTGAATTGGTGGAAAGTGAACACTCCGAAATATCATGTTCTTTCTAATATTGCTAGAGATGTGCTAGCTATACAGTGTCTACCATTGCTTCAGAATCTACTTTTATTACAAGTGATCGTATGATTGATTCATTTGGGAGTTTTTTTTATCTCCAAAAATGGTAGAGGCCCTTATATGCGGTCAAGATTGATTACGTGGTACAACTTCTTTAGTTGACTTTCGCACAACAATAGAGGATGATGCCGAATTATTTGAAAAACTACATAAAGGTCAGTACTTTTTGTTTTTATTTATTATTTAATTATTGTTTCAAGTGCTTGTTAGTTTTATTATCAACGTTTTATTTATTTCTCAAAATTGGAGGGATTGAGTCGTAAATAGAAATAGATGACGATTAATTTTAAAGAAGTATTTTCAAAAGGTTAATTTTAATAAGCATTATTGTTTACTTTTCTTATGCTTATATTTTATTTCTTTAACAATTGGATGCTTTATTTCTTTTCTCCTGCAGCCGATGAGTTTTAGAGCAAGATCATATATTTGCTAGTTCCATAGCTAGTATTTAAAGTTTGAAAGTGACAAATGATGGGGATATATTTGGAAGAAAATATCAGGTTCAATTGTTATGATTGTATGGTTAAACAAAAAAAACCATATGCTAAATTTTTTGTGGGTATTTTTGTTATGTCTGAAAATATTATAATTGTTTAACTTTATTTGTCTCTTCACTGTTATTTTATCTAGTTTTATTTTGTTCATTATTTTTTTCTTTAATTCTTTTAAATTTAAATAAATTGAATATTTGTTTTATTTTTTCCACTTTACTTATCATTCACAAAAACACTGCAAACTGACCGCAACTGCTTAAAATCGCTCAAAACCGTGAAACTGATTTTACATATAAAACCAAAATAAAAAAAAATAATGTATAACCGAACCGCATGCCATTCGGTTTGAATTTCTTACAAAAAACCGCAAAACCGTATATTGATCACCCCTAGCTGAGTTATAAATGCTTCTATGATATGTGAATTAAGAGGCTAGACGTATTTTTAAATGTATGTTGATTACGCGGTTTGGACGGCGTGTACAGTGATACCTCCTAGACGTGTTATTTCTATGAGTACTGAGGGAGAGAGGCAAAAGGAGAGATGTGAAGAGGTACCTCGACCACCCCCGGATGCTGCTTCACGGGTGCTCAAGGGGATGGCTCGTTTATTGTAGCAGCATGCTAGGAATGCTGCTCGAGGTCGTCCGGATGATATTTACATGCAGTTTCAGAGGATGGATCCGAAGGATTTTTCTAGTACTACCAATCCATTCATGGCTGAAGGGTGGATTATGTCTTTGAAGGTGATTTTCCGCTATATGAACATGGTAGATGCTAATAGGTTCGATGCACCATTTATTTACTGAAGGACGACACATCTCTACGGTGGGAAGGAGCTGAGAAGGGGATGAATCTGAATACCCTCACATGGGAAGACTTCAAACGGATGTTCTATGAGAAGTATTTCATTGCTGACATGAGGTCCAGGCTAAAGCGAGAGTTCATGAGTCTCCGGCAGGGGAACATGCCTGTTGTGGAATTTGTCAAGAAGTTCGACAAGGGTTGTCATTTTGTGCCCCTGAACGCTAATAATGCTGCTGAGAAATTGAGGCACTTTCTGGATGGTCTGAAGCCTACTGTGCGTCGGGATGTGCTGTTGGGAGACCCGACGAATTCTAATGATGTTGTTATGAGGGAGTTTAAAGTGTAGCAATCACTAAAAGATATTGAGTGGGAGATGCAAAAGAAGAGCCCCCCTCCATTACAGCAGCAGCATCAACAGAGAAAGAAGCCGTTTTCGAGACTACCGAGATGACCAGGACAGCAGAAACCACAGGGGCAGCCATAGAGAGCAGTTGTCCCAAAGACTGATGAGAGACCGCTCTGCAAGGAATGCAATCGCCAGCACTCTGACAAGTGCATGTGGGGCACCTACAATGCTTCAGGTGCAGAGGAGACGGGCATAAGGCTATTGATTGCCCAAGACAGAAGCATCCCATGACTGGAAGGGCTTATGTGATGAATGCTGAGCAAGTAGAGCCTGACACTACTCTTATTACAGTTATTCCGGCTATCTACGCATTTTATATCACTGTATTGCTCGAACAAACAAGCATGCATGCTAGGACTAAATTGAGGAGGATTGAGAATTTAGGGACTGAATTATGTCAATTTAGAAATTTAAGGAAATAATTAGTAATTTTAGAAATTATTGAGGGTAGATTGGGCATAATTTGAATTATTGGGGACTAAATTGCATTGATTCGAAAAGTTTGAGGGTCATTTGGCAATTTTCGAAATATAAAAGGGGTCATTTTGCAGTATGTTCGAGATATTAGGGACTAATTTGCTAATATGGGTAATTAGAAATGGCCTAGATGATAATATTTTCGAATTCATGGCCTTGTTTGAGTATAAACGACTATTATCACAGGTAGAATATTGTTAGCGAGTCTAGCGACCTACGTTTTTTTAGATAATGGAGCTACGTATTCTTTCATATCTGAATCCTTTGTGAAACGACTCGAAATCTTACCGGAGGACGTGGAGTCGGGATTCAGAGTCACAGTGCCTTCGGGAGAGCATATGATCTCTACAAGCATGGTTAAGGATGTGGGGCTCAAATTATAGAACAATGTCGTTCGAGCTAACCTTATTGTGTTGCCAATGCCCGAGTTCGACATTATTTTGGGCATGGATTGGCTCACACTAAACGGATCTACTATCGATTTCCAGAATAGGTCAGTATATATTAGACCTCCCAACGGAAAATCGTTCATATTCGAGGCTGAGCAGAATCGACAAATGTCGCACATCGTTTCTTGCATAGGTGCAAGGAAGCTTATTCGGAATGGCTGCCAAGGTTTTCTTTCCAGTTTTATATCTGTGCTGACGCTGGCAGTTGATCGATAGAAGATGTGAAAGTTTTCAAGGACTTTCCGAATGTGTTCCCTGACGACGTTTCTGGTGTTCCACCAGAGAGAGATGTGGAGTTTATTATTGAGTTGATGTCAGGTACTGTGCCGATCTCCAAGGCATCGTCTAGCACCTGCTGAGATGAAAGAGTTAAAAGATCAAATTCAAGAGCTACTAGACAAGGGATTTATTCGCACTATTTTCTCTCCATGAGGCGCGCCGGTGTTGTTTGTGAAGAAAAATGATGGGAGTATGAGACTCTGTATCGATTACCGAAAACTGAATAGGGTGACAGTGAAGAACAAGTATCCATTACCTCGAATCGTGGATTTGTTTGATCATCTGCAAGGAGTTTCAGTATTTTCAAAGATAGATCTTCGACCGGGATCTCATCAACTGAGAGTAAAGGAGATAGATGTGGATAAGACGACTTTCAAAACGTGTTATGGGCATTATGAATTTTTGGTGATGCCTTTTGGACTGACTAATTCCCCTGCAATATTCCTGGATCTAATGAATCGCGTGTTTCAGCCGTACCTCGATCAGTTTATCATTGTCTTCATCGATGATATTTTGATATTTTCCAAGAGCCGAGAGGAGCATGATCAGCACTTAAAGACGACTTTGCAAGTATTGCGAGATTGGAAATTATATGCAAAGTTTAACAAATACGAGTTTTGGCTAGAAAATGTGGCATTCTTAGGCCACATCATTTCGAGAGAAAGAATAGAAGTCGACCCATCTAAGATTGAGGCAGTTAAAGAGTGGTTGGTGCCTAAAAATGTAACGGAAATCCGTAGTTTCTTGGGCTTAGCAGGCTACTATCGCAAATTCATCAAGGGTTTTCCATCCATTGCAGTACCCTTGACATCTCTGACGAAGAAGAATGCGAAATTTGTATTGAGGCTGGAGTGTCAAGGTAGTTTTGATCAGGTGAAGCAAGCAGTCACTACCGCTTCAGTTCTAGCTATGTCGACAAAACAAGGGGACTATGTGTTGTATATCGACGCTTCGAAGCTAGGATTGGGTGCAGTTCTCATGCAACATGATTGGGTCATCGCATATGAGTCTAGACAGTTGAAAATTCACGAGAAGAATTATCCGACGCATGACCTTGAACTTGCAGCAGTCGTTTTTGTGCTTAAAATTTTGAGATACTACCTATATGGTGAAAAATGCAAGATCTATACGGATCACAAAAGTCTCAAATATTTCTTCACCCAAAAGGAGCTGAACATGAGACAATGAAGATGGCTAGAACTTGTAAAGGACTATGACTGCGACATTAGCTATCATCCAGGAAAAGCTAATGTAGTTGCGGACATTTTGAGCAGAAAAACGATAGTCTTGGCTCAATTATCAGTACAGAAACCTCTACAGACAGAAATTCAGATGTTCGATCTTGAAGTTTATGCAAGGGGCAAGGCTCCTAATCTCGCTACTTTAATAGTGCAGTCTACTTTGCGAGACAGATTACAAGCCGGACATAATAATGATGAGCAACTGCATAAATGGAGACATCAAGATGAGTCAAAGGGTTGGATGTTATACTCAGTTGAAGACGTCATTGTCAAGTATCGAGGACGACTATGGATTCCTAGTGGAGATTCACTTATAGTTGATATTATGACAGAGGTCCATAGTATTCCTTATTCTATACACCTCGAAAGTACAAAAATGTAAAAGGACTTGCAACTTTTATATTGGTGGTCGGGTATGAAACGAGATATTACGCGCTTTGTATCTGCATGCTTGACGTGTTAACAAGTGAAGGCAGAGCATCAAAGACCAGCAGAAATGTTCCGACCACTTCCGATCCCATAATGGAAATGGGAGAACATCACGATGGACTTCATGGTAGGTTTTCAAAGACAGTAAAAGGATTCAATTCCATTTGGGTAATAGTGGACCGTCTTACTAAGTCAGCACATTTATACCAGTAAGGATGACTTTCTCCATGAAGCAGTATGTGGAGCTATATATTCGAGAGATAATTAGACTGCATGGAATTACAGTTTCCATAGTGTCGCTGTGTCGGACAAAGACACACGATTCACTTCATCGTTCTGGAAGAGTTTGCATGGAGCCTTGGGGACCACCCTACTATTCAGAACAGCATTTCATCTCCAGACAGATGTTCAGTATGAGAGAGTCATACAGATTCTAGAAGATCTACTCTCGAGCATGCGTGATCAATTTCCAAGGGAGTTGGGAACTGAAGCTACCTCTAGTGGAGTTCACATATAACAACAGTTATCATTCATCCATAGGAATGACTCCATATGCGTCACTCTACGGAAGGAAATGTAGATCGCTCATCCATTGAGACGAGGTAGGAGAAAGATCTACGATGGGACCCGAATTAGTTCAGCACATCACGGATTTAGTTGCCAAGATCCGAGACAGGATGAAGACTGCTTAGAGTCGACAGAAGAGCTACGCTGATAAAAGAATAGGAGATCTCGAGTTTGCAGTAGGTGACCATGTATTTGTGAAAATAAAACCTAAGAAGGGTGTTATGAGATTTGGCAAGAAAGACAAACTCAGTCCGAGATTCATTGGACCATTAGAGATACTCGACAGAGTGGGAGCATTAGCATATCCAGAGGGGTTGCCTCCTAATCTCGCAGGAGTTCAAAATGTCTTCAACATATCGATGCTCTGCAAGTACATGTTGAATCCCTCACATGTACTAAATTTTGAGCCACTGCAGCTTACACCAAATCTGTCTTATGAGGAAAGACCTACTCAAATTTTGGGCAGACAAGAGAGAAGGCTGCAGAACAAGGTGATAAAAATGGTCAAAGTCAAGTGGCTGAACCACTCGGAGGAAGAAGCCACT
>NC_133323.1:20169063-20171792 GCF_012295235.1 Primulina huaijiensis
GAGCCCCAAATTCATACCAGGCTTTGACCTCCTTTGGATATGAATGTTGTTTCATCCATACCCTAGGATATTTTCCTGCAATATCAACTCGAACCATGGCTGGGTTGATGCCAATTCTTGTGTTTAATTTCTCCCAATTCTGTTGGTAGACCTGAAATGGAGAAATTACATTTTCATTAGTACCAACCTTAGTTTTGCCTTTGTCAGTACGAGGCCTAAGGTTGATCTCTCCCTCTTCAATCCCCGAGGTGAAGGGTTGACTTGAGGACTCGAGATAAGGATCTGGAGTCTCAATTTTTGTTTTAGCCGACTCATCTATAGATGATCCCGACTTAACACTTGTGCAAGGGGTATTTGAATCCCCCGCTACAGGTATAGAGTCCNCCTTTCTGGAAAATTCTGCACTTTTCCCACTATGTGTTCTTGCAGAATAATTCCTGATTCATCGATTTCAATTCCGAGGAATTCAATCTTCCTTGTTGCAATGACTGCTTTCTTTTCAGATAAGACCAGTCCTTCTTTTTTACAGACATTGGAGAAAATCTCCAAATGCTTAACATGTTCATTCATATCTTTAGATGCTATTAAAACATCATCAATATAAACAAACATAAACTTAAAATAATCTTTAAAAAGATTATCCATTTTTCTTTGAAATATCTGGGGTGAATTAGCCAATCCCATTGGTAATACTTCCCAAATATAATGTCCCTGAGGTGTAGAGAAAGCTGTGAATTTCTTACTTTCTTCTTGCATCCTAATCTGGTAAAATCCAGACTTACAGTCGAACTTAGAGAATATCTTGGCGTTGCGTATGCAACTTATTAGATGTTCTCTACTAGGTATAAAATACCCATCAAACTCCAGAATCTTATTAATTTCTTGATAATTAATAACTAATCTGGGTTTTCCTCGTTTTATCTCACCATGATTCCTTACCAGAAAACCTGGACTACTATATGGTGACATTCCTGCTTTGATTAATCCAATGTCCAAATGTTCCTTGATTATAATCTGCATATCCCTTTGGTCAATG
Source organism: Primulina huaijiensis (assembly GCF_012295235.1). NCBI lineage: Eukaryota > Viridiplantae > Streptophyta > Magnoliopsida > Lamiales > Gesneriaceae > Primulina > Primulina huaijiensis. The sequence goes on from NC_133323.1 coordinate 20,170,100, forward strand.
ATATTCATTGGGATAGGCTTGCAGCGGACAAATTCATACTCTTTGCCTTCTTTAATTTTAAGGCAAGCTTTGAGTTGATTTCTGTCCCACCATGCCAAGGGATCTTCATTATAATTTTCCTTGATCCTCTTCTTGACATCTTCCAGGGATACCTTAGATTCAAACTCTACTTCATTTTTATGTAGAGCTATCTTAAGGCATTCTATCTCTTCTGGTTGGAGTTCTTGATCTGCTCTTAACTGGAGCATTGTTTCTCCAAACCTTCTAGAATCTTTCATTTTTGGGTTCAGAAGTCGTCCTGAATCACCATGCTTGCTGCGAAACTGGATTGGCAATTTTCTGTAAAATGCCTCTCTTAGTCTCTGGACTATGATTTTGTGGTTACAGGGAGTTGTAAACACTAATTTTCTTGTCTCATTTTCTTGAGTATAGGATTTGAACATTTGTAGGAAATTGTTTCCTAGTAAAATGTCAGCTCCTGTATCATGAAAATAAATTGGTGGTGTCTTCACCTTATACCAAGGTGTTTGCCCAGCACCGCCAATCATTATTTCAGTCATCTTAATCCCTTTACATAAGATTAAGATTCTTCTGGAAAAATCTCTTCCAGCAATCTTTGGTAATTCTTCTTCCAAACTTGTTGGAAAAACTCCTCGTTTTGCTGTACAAATACCAGCACCTGAATCAATATAAGCAGCAAAATATTCTGCCTTATATTGTTCATATAACATTCCGACTGGAACGTATATGGAGAATGGACTTGTGGTCATTGGATTTTCCACATCTTATCTTCTGCCATAAACTCCATTCCATACTCTAGACGTTTCCAAGGTTTATGTTCCTCAAGAAACTCTAGTCCAAGAATCAGTTGATCTGATTCTTTTCCTGGACTTCCTGTGATATGAACTTCCAATTCTCCAACTTGGATCATTCCTTGGTAAGTTCCTATCATAGGTTGTTCTAAATAGTAGATGGTATTACAAGGAAATTGATTCCTTTGTTTCGTAATATCAAATACTATTTCGACTTCCTTCCACCCTTCTGGGCATCTAAGCTTTCCTATTGTTGAAAAACTTTTTAGCTCATGTTGGATTTCTTGAACAGGGGTTTTTCCCCATCTGTAGCTTGTAATCCTATCTCCTTGAAAAGATAGTCTTCTTGATTCCAATCTAAGACTTTGATTCCTTTGTAGAATCGGTTTGTCTTGTATTTGGATATCTGTTTCCTGTATTACCGGAAACTCAACTCGTTCTGGATAAATTGCCTGAGCAACTTTTCCAAATATTTCTGGTATCTCAATAAACTCATTTCTAATAAACAACTCTGAATGATGTGTATTAGATAAAGCATATGAGATTTGATAGGTAATAGAATATGGTCTATTACCTTCCTTCATTAACCTTTTCTCCTTGAAATTTTGATGTAATGTCAAGGCTTGGCTAAAATCTCGATCTGCCAGGTTGTAAGCTATCCGTGGATAGATAACTCCTACAATCTTTCCTGCACAGAGATTTCCTGAGATAGTTCCCAGTACTGAATCTTGAAGGTTCCCCATTCTTTTATCGCATATAGCAATATCAATGGGTGAATCAATACCTTCTTTGAAAGTAGCTTTTATCATAATTTGGATTGCTCCAATATGAATCCAGGACATAGTCCTTGCTACTTCGATCTTGAGTTTTTGTAATTCCTC
>NC_133323.1:20173981-20212209 GCF_012295235.1 Primulina huaijiensis
TTATTTATTTTTTTTGTTTTTAAAAATTTAAAATAAAATTAGATTCCCCCAATCGAATAAATCATTAAATTCGGAAATCGAGGAACTGCACAACAATGGTTAACGTTAAGGGGCCAACTTTGTCTGAATCCGTTGAGAAAGGAACATAATTTCGTTCTCCACCCTTTCATGAAAAAAGCAAAGTTTAATAATTATTACATAACTAACGATAGGGCAACGGCTCTCCTATTACAACGGACAACCAAACCATCCCAGTTACATGTACTTCAACCAATAAAAAAATATTAGAATTACTCTCATATTTTTTTTTATCATACATGATTTGTTTGTGTAGTTTATTTAATTAACGTGATTTACATAATTTGTTTGTGTAGTTTACTTAATTAACGTGATTTGCATATTACAGTGTTAAACCCAAAAGTTCATGCAGTTCGTACCCGAACGATGACAAATGTGTGTTCTCCCATTTGCAAATTTCTTCCAGTTAAGAATTATTTTCTCTAATCTCTATCAAGCTAACGTTATTTTTAATAGTTGGAAAGTCATGATCAAACTCGGTGAAAACTTGAGTTTAACTATGCTCAAACACGAAGACTTAATTTTAGTTCTAATCATATCCTAGGCTGGTGTAATAAATTAAATATAATTAATTTATCCATAGTGGAGTCCACTGACAATTGTGATATTTTTTTTCATAATTTTTTTAAAACACAAAGGTATCTTTATATTTTTTAAAAATCATGTTCTAAAAATGTTTCTCAAAATTACAAATTTTAAATGCTAGATACCTCATACCTCAACCACATGCATTCAATCATTTGGGAACTCACCAATTTAATTCCCATCAATATTTTATTTATTTAAATTTGAAAAAGAGTGATCAAGAACAAACCATAACTTGTTGGAGAATTATATGCAAAAAATGGCGACAATTAAGGAGTGACTTTCGAGTAATGTGAATTCCAGTTGTCATCAAGTTCACCAAGAACAACGGGTTTTTCCTTTTTTATTGATTTTTTTTTTCCTCCCAAATCCTTGTCTTTTCCACTTTAATAATATGAAATTTCAAATATTTTAGTTCTCTCAAAATGTTAAATAATTTTTTTATAATACTATGTATACGACCTTGTTTATTTTTTCTCTTTTATGGATAAGGATTTTTTTTCTCAACTTATGTTTTATATCACCATTCAAAAAATTATAATATATTTCCTTCGAAAAATCAAATTTTAATATTATTTTTCTTGTTTTTTTTACTAATATATTCATATTCATTAAATCTTGAAAAACGTTCGATCGTTTTTGAATGAATTAAAAAAAGATAAAATAATATGTTTGTTTATGAACTTAATTTGTTTTTTCAATAATTCTAATAATTTATTTGAAAAACAAAAAAATTTATATATTAGGAACGGAGTGAATATTTTCAATTAATACTGACATTATCTGATTTCAACAATAACAATTACTATATTTTTAAATTTGAAAAATATTTGTAAGCTCATGTGCTTTACTATTAAAACCTTTTTTTTTATCCACAAGCATTTCAACATAAGAGATTTGGTCCATATTAATTTGATATGAAATATTTTAATTTTACATGCTACATTGTTTTTAATACATGTAAACATTTTGAAAATACAAAAAAAATTCTTATATTTGGAGAGGAGAGCACGATGATTGTTTTGACCCATCGATCTCCAAACCTAAGCTGCTGCGCATTATTATTTTCTTGAAAAGTGGATTCCTTATATGTCAAAGGCCCTACGGCCCCTACCTAATGCTTCCTTTACTTAATTCTGAAATAAAAAAAAAATAGTATAAATAAAAAATAGTATTAATATAAGAGCAAATGATCAATAAATTCTTATCTCAATAGTTAAATATGTGTTCAATATATGTCTGATTGATTATTTTTCTGCAGTATCTAACCAACACAAAAAATGCTTCTGCACTTCTTGGACTCATATATGTTTTTCGGATGAAATATGATATAAAACATTGAAAATCTGAAACAAATATATCATATTTCAAAAATAAATATTTTAGATCTAACACTAATATATAATTTTTGAGTAATCAATCATGTATAATTTTTTTTATATTAATGACACATCTTTCTCACATGAAAATTCGGTACAAAACATTGACAAGTTGCTATTAATATATGATATTTGAGTACTAAATATTTAGATCTGACACTAATATGATTTCTAAGCACCCCAACATGTATAACAAACTTTGGTATTAATGACATGTATTTTTTCGGATAAAAATTCGGTACAAAATATTGAAAATATGATATTGATGTATGACATTTGAGTACTAAATGATTCAGATTTGACACTAATATATGATTTTAAATACCCAAACATGTATAAAAAATTTTGATATTAACACATGATTTTTTCGGATGAAATTTGGTACAAAACATTAAGAGTCATACTTTTAATAAACTATTTAATAAGAAAATTTTAATATAAATTTTATTTTAGCATGAGTAGTGACCATTATTTTATTTTAAGAGTCATATTTTTAATAAATTACTTAATAAGAAAATTTTAATTTTTCTGCAAATATTAAAGTATTAGTATTTTAAGACACGGTTCGTTACAGTTGGTATCAAAGCGCAAGGTTTCATGATATAGGGTTTTGCCAGTGTTGGTTACGAGAAATTCAGGAAGTCACGCCTCAAGTCTGTAAGTTTTTACAGCTAAGTGTTAAGTACGTTTCCTTAACTGCATGTTTAAGTTTTAAAATCATTTTAGCATGTTATACAAGTAGCTCGGTTATGCATGTTGGTTACGTGTTGGGTTAAATTGTGGAACAATATGCCTCGTAGACGTGTGATTGACCTTGAGAGCCGTGAGGCTCGTGATGAGCTGAGAGTTTCCCCTCCACGTCCACTACTAGACCTTCAGGCTCTGATGCTTGCGGACATGACTCAGTTCTTTACGCAGTTTGCGAGGAACAATATTGAATTTGATAGGAGGACGAGGCCTGAAGGAATGTATGAACGATTTCGTAAGATGGACCTTAAGGATTTTGGGGGTACGACTGATCCTATGGTGGCTTAGGGATTGATTAAGTTCATAAAGGTGATCTTTACCTTATTGAGCTACAAGATGCTGACAGAGTTAGGTGCGGTCGCCACTTATTTGCTGAAGGATAATGCTCGATTATGGTGAGAAGGAGCATCAGTGTCGGTGAATCTGCAGACCCTGACTCGAGAAGGTTTCAAGGAGGTATTCTACTCCAAGTACGTCACTAATGATGTACGCTCCCGACTGACTAGGGAGTTTATGACATTGAGACAGGGAGGCCGCAGTGATGAGGAGTTCGTGAGGAAATTCGAGCAGGGGTGTCACTTTGTGCCCCTGATAGCTAATGACGCCAGGGAGAAACTGAGGCACTTCATGGATGGATTACGGCCGATCTTGCACCGTGATGTTCGTATAGCTGGTCCTCCTACTTATGTCGTTGCAGTGACCAGAGCGTTGGCGGTTGAGCAGGATCAAAAGGACATCGAGATTTACAGGCAGGGCAAGAGGCCATCTCAGGAACCACAACGACAGTTTCAGCAGCCAGCTAAGAGGCCGTTTCAAGGGCCTATCAAGGGCAAAAGACAACCACCACCACCGAAGAAGGTTGCTCAGAAGCTTGCTGAATATCCTGTGTGCCCAAAGTGCATCCGCAAGCATGAAGGAGAGTTTCTATGGGGTTTAGGCAAGTGCTTCAAGTGTGGATCCACTGGTCACATGTTTAAAAATTGTCCATAGTGGAAGCAGCTGACTCAGGGCCGATTCTTTATAATGCATGCCGAGGAGACAGACCTATACACTACACTCTTAACAGGTAATATAATTTATTTAGGACAGTATTATTTGTTGAAATTTATTATGCATGGTTCGAAATTTTGGGTATACAAGTAGGCTAAATTTAGAAATTTTCATGAGAACTTTAGGATTGTGGATTTATCCTTTGCATGAGATTAAATTTAGCATTTTTGAGAATTGTTGGATTGAGTGTATGTTAATATTGTCACAGGGAGGATCTATATAGCGGGAGTAGCCACGAATGCTCTGTTAGATTCCGGGGCTACTCATTCTTTTATATCAGACGGCTTTGTGAGATTTTTGGATGTCAAGCCCAACAGGTTCGACGCGAGTTATTCTATGACCGTTACATCTGGAGAGATACTGTCTACTTCTAGTGTGGTCAGAGACTTGAGTCTCGAGTTACAGAGCCATATAGTCTACGTTGACCTTATTGTATTGTCGATGCCCGAGTTTGACATCATTCTAGGTATGGATTGGTTGTCGAAGAATGGAGTGTCAATAAATTTCCAACAAAATTCACAGATGGTAAGACCACTAGGTGAGGAGGAGTTTGTATTCAAGCCAATTGGATACAACATCACGCCACGGATGATATCATGTCTTCAGGCGAGGAAACTTACACTTAGGGTCTGCCAAGCATTCTTAACGAGCATTATTTTAACCCCTGTTGCAACCAGTCAGACAGTAGCAGACATCCCAATTTTCAGAGATTTTCTAGACGTCTTTCATGAAGACATTGCGGGTATCCCACCTGAGCGCGAGGTGGAGTTTCCCATTGTATGCTGAGTACTGTGCCGATCTTCAAGGCATCGTATCGATTAGCGCCTGAAGAGATGAAGCAGCTCAAAACAAACAACTAATACAACATCAACTAGATAAAGGATTCATACGCCCTAGTTTCTCACCTTGGGGTGCACCAGTACTCTTCGTGAAGAAGAAGGATGGAAGCATGAGGCTTTGCATCGATTACTGGGAGCTGAATAGAGTTTCAGTGAAGAATAAGTACCCATTGCCTAGGATCGAGGACTTATTCGATCAATTGCAATGAGCTTCTGTGTTTTCTAAAATAGATCTTTTCTTCGAGTATCACCAGCTGAGGGTGAAGGACGCAGATGTGCACAAAACAACATTCAGAACTCGCTATGGGCATTACGAGTTCTTAGTGATGTCGTTTGGATTGATGAATGCTCCAGCGATCTTCATGTATCTCATGAATCGCGTATTCCACCCTTACTTGGATCAGTTTGTCATCGTATTCATATATAACATCCTCATTTATTCGAATAACCAGGAGGAGCATGGCCAGCATCTGCGTACCGCATTTCAAGTACTGCAGAATCGTGTGTTGTTTGTAAAATTTAGCAAGTATTAATTTTGGTTAGAGAAGGTGACATTTTTTGGACATGTCATTTCTAGTAATGGTATTGAGGTTGACCCGTCCAAAGTGGAAACAGTGAAGGAATGAGTTGAGCCGAAGAACACATCAGAAATCCATAGTTTCTTGGGATTAGCGGGTTACTATAGAAAATTCATTTAGGGATTTTCTTCTATTGCAGTGCTACTCACCTCATTGACAAAGAAGAATGCCAAGTATGTATGGAATGCTGACTTCCAGAAGAGCTTAGAAACATTGAAGCAAGCTCTTATAACAGCGTCAGTTTTAACCATGCCATCAGGGCAAGACAACTTTGTGTTGTACACCGATACTTCTAAGCTCGGATTAGGCGTTGTACTGATACAGCATGGCCGAGTCATTGCATATGACTCTAGCCAGTTGAAGGTGCATGAAAAGAATTATCTGACTCATGATTTGGAGTTAGCTTCCGTGGTCTTTAACTTGAAGATATGGAGACACTACTTGTATGGTGAGAAATGCCATATATTCACAGATTACAAGAATCTCAAATATTTCTTTACTCAGCAGGGATGCACAAACCTCTTCTTATCCTAGAGTGGAAATGGAAGAACATTAACATGAATTTCGTAGTCTGTTTGTCAAGGTCAGTCAGAGGATCTAACGCTATTTGGGTAATCGTTGATTGTCTGCCAAGTCGGTGTACTTCTTTCCTGTAAAGACGACTTTTCTATGAAGCAGTATGCAGAGCTTTATATCCGGGATATCGTCAAATTACATGGAATCCCAGTTACCATCGTATCTGACAGATACCCGAGGTTCACATCGTCTTTTTGGAAGAGTTCGCATTTCGCAATGGGGACGAAGTTGCTATTCATTACATCATTCCATCCTCAGACAGATGGTCAGTTCGAGAGGGTGATACGGATTTTAGAAGACCTAATGCGAGCATGCATGATCGATTTCCATGAGAGTTGGGAATCGAAGTTATCTCTTGTGGAGTTCACCTATAACAACAGTTTTCAGTCATCAATAGGTATGACTCCCTAAGAGGCACTATATGGAAGGAAGTGCAGATCGCCTATTCACTGGGATGAAGTCGGCGAGAGATTAGAGCTTGGTCCAGAGATTGTACAACAGACTATAGACGTAGAGTAGTCAAAATCCGGGACATGATGAAGACTTCTCAGATTCGTCAAAAGAGCTACGTTGACAAGAGAAGAAAGGACCTCGAATTTGCCGTAGGAGACAACGTCTTCATAAAAATAACACCTATGAAGGGTGTTATGAGATTTGGGAAGAAAGGAAAGTTGACTCCGAGATTCATAGGACCATTCGAGATTCTCAAGAAAGTGGGAACACTAACATATCGAGTAGCACTGCCGTCGAATCTGACAGGTGTATGCAATGTGCTCCACGTTTCTATGCTAAGGAAGTACATGGAGAATCCTTCACATGTACTGAGCTTTGAACCGTTACAGCTATCACCAAACCTTTCATACGAGGAGAAGCCCATTCAGATTTTAGATCGGCAGGAGAGGAGACTACAGAACAAAGTTACCAAGTTGGTCAAGGTCAAATAGCTGAACATTTCGACGAAGAAGCTACTTGGGAGATCAAAGCCGACATGAAGAGTATTTTAAAGGTGTTATAAATTTTAGCATCTTTAGGGCTAAATTTAATTTATCGAGTGAAATAGAAATGTTAAGCATTTTAATTAACAAAATTCAAAAATTTAGGAATTTAAATACGTCCACTCGAAATAAAATATTTTAATAATTATTTTTATAAATTAACTCATTAAACTAGGTAGTATTTAACCAAGGGTAGAATTTAACATTTGTAGGATCATTAATTTCAAGAGTTAATGGAAGGCTAATTAGTAATTTAAATTGTAAGGGCATAATTAATAAATTTAATTAGAGTTTTAATTAAACTAAAACAACTAATAATTATCCCATTTAAATACAAGAGTTCTACCATATTCTAGACATAAAACCCACGGCTACACAAAACCCACACATTGAACACACACACAAACACCAAAAAACACAAACAAGCCACACATACATAAAATACGTAAGTTCTAGGTTGGTGAATTGGGTTCTTTTGGCTCCTTCTTCTAGCAACCACTATTACCAAAACATCAGCCCATTCCTCTGAAGGATTTTCGATCCTTTGAAGCAAGAAAAACGCAACGCAACGCCTTTCGTTCTTCCCTGAGTCGATATTCGATAATTCGTGTGTTTTAACACAAAAACATGTCTAAAACCTTCTTTAACGATGATCACAAAGACATGTCTAAAACCTTCTTTGACGCATTGATCATGTTATATTATGTATTTTTATGTAAATCATGCATGAAAAATCGTTTGTTATATGCAAGATATTATGCTAATCGATTTGAAATCGTTTCTGAAAATTTTAGTGCAAGACTCTAGTGCTCTTGAGGATTCTTGATCGAAGGCTTCGGTTGGATCCCCGGGGATGCTATTGGTGTGTTTAGATGCTGGTATGAGGTCCAGTAGGGTCAGTAGCTACTGGTTTAGCGTGGGAAGTAGGAGACGCGAATTATGGAATGTGGGTGCCGTTCTTGGGTTCGGTCTCTTGGATGAGCGTAGGGACTGCACCTGCGCTCGGAACTATGGTTTAAGAAGTTTCTAAGAGTCCTAAGATGACCCTAGTTAAGGTGGTTCATGGTGTGGCTGTCCAAGAAAAGTGTTGGGACTGAAACAAGCGGACGTGCACAGGTTGGGGTGCATGTAAGGGGCTGTATGTGTTCGATACGCTGGACCAGGGCTCTTGGCTATGATTTGGGGCATGTCTTAAGGTCCTAGGACGAGTCTTGTTATGATGGTTCATGGTCTGGAGCGGCAGCTAGGTGGCTGGAACCAGAAAAACTATAGCTGCACAAAATTGGCCCTCACATGAGGGGCTTTCATGGTATTGCTGGTTTTGTGAGGCTTGGGCATGGTCTAGATGTAAAGCGCTGGAACATGGGCTTAAGCTGAGTCTAAGATTTGAGTGTAGGGCTTTGTTCGGGTCCGGTTCACGTTGGTTTAGGCGTGAAGTCGTGAGAAGCGTATATGGGTTATATTGTGTCTCCATGAGTCGTTTTCATGCGTTGGGTATTGTTCATGGTTTAAGGAGTTTTGTCATGGTTCGGGGCTGGTTTAGGCTCTTGAACATTAGGTTAGAATGTTGGCTAAGGATGGTTCGAGTCCCGAGTCGTTCGGTAGGTCGTAAGCTATTTTATTTAATTCGGGAATCGTACGTGTCCGAGTGCATCTTGGGGCTATGTTTGGTTAGTTAAATATTGAGGTTTTGGCAGTATGTCCAGGGCGTTCTAACGAAGTCCAAGATGTTCGTAAATATGTATCACGTGCAAAATAATCATTTTCGAGCTATGCGATTTGTCTTGTAGCCAAATTATGTTACGGATTTGGAAGCAGGAGAACGTGTCCGGAGATCTTTCTAACCTTTTCGGAGGATTATGTTATGTTAGAGAGCGGACATCCAGTCCAAGGGCTGTGGTGATCCCTTTTGACCTAGTACTGTGGTATAGTTTGATCAAACGAATTATATGTATGGGTCACTTGCATTGAACAAAACTCTACGCAAAATTATCTACGTTTACGATTATGTATGACAAGTATAAAAATATGATTTTATGATTTTTATGAATTGTTTATGCAGGAAAATCACGTTATACATGTTTATGCTTATAATATTTTACGTACGAGCTAAGTTTAAATTGCATGGATTTTTACTACATATTATTCGTTATTTACAGTTTATGCATGATGAGTCATTAGGCTCACTAGACTTGATCGATGCAGATGATGTAGTTGAGAAGACATGAGGCGGTGGCCAGTGAGCAGGCTCGGGCCAGTGTAATTGCAAACCCGAGGAACTTGTAGCGACGAGATTTTGTTATGCACATTTTAAAAATATTTACTCTGATTTTATTGTGCACTGATTTTAGGGACTAGCAAGTTGAGATTTTATTAGACTTTTTCAAATTATGTCAGAGTAAATTAAGGATTTTATAGTTTTGGTATTTAAATAATGGAGTTTTAAGAATAAATTTTATTTTAGTATGAGTGGTGACCGTTATTTTATTTTAAGAGTTATACTTTTGCTTAAAAAAAACTTTCAGTTTTTTCGTAAATATTAAAGTATTAGTATTTTAAGACACGGTTCGTCACAATTATCATCTTCATGTTTTAGCTTCAGATTTTGAGATTAGGATAGATTGTCATCCAAAGGTTTGATTTTTTTTTTTTTTGTGGATAAATGAATATTATGATCTCCTTGTCCATCCATCTTGATGGGCAAAATTTTGATAATCAATATTATACTGCTCTTTTATGTACACACGCTCATGATTTATAAGTTCAAGATTCAAGATCACTACCTTCTTATCTTGTCATCGGGTTTGTACAAGTAGTTGTATAAATCAAAGTCTTCTAGTGGATCCTACCTGAGGTGGTATAAGGGGTGACGTAGGAGCAGTTGAAGTCTCCGAACATCCATAAACATATCTTGTGTATTTAACTGATTAACTACTGTTTTCAAATTGACTTGATCAGTTAGAGCATCCGTCAGTTCAGTTCTTACCATAACTGAACTGATATATGCGACAATTGATCCTCTGTTTTTTAGTTTACATAAGTTAAAATGTTTTATAATATAACAGCTTTTTTCACGAAGTATTATTTCGAGCTTCTTCTGCTTGGTTTTAAAATCAATCTCGATTTAATTCATCGGTGTTAACATTCTTAGAACACGAGCTATTGCAGCTCATTGAAAAATATTGTGTTTGAAATGCCTTCAAAGGCACCAGCACACGATCTTTCAAAAAGCATCTACTGTAAAAGACCTTCATCAGTGGCAAGATCTGAAGTATGAATAAGATCAAGATGCCTCTTATATTTGAGCTCAGTTGCCCACTGTTTATCAGTAGCAACTGATCCATCTCGCTGAATGGTCTGGAGGTCATGTATTTTAGTCTAGGTGAACATGACTTTTTCCAAGACAAGATCCTCAATAGCTTCTTTCAAACTCTCCAAACGGCGAAGCGTTGCAGAAGGAACAAGGATGTTGGAACTGCTTTCTCTATCCATCTGTACTTAATTGTTGTTGTTATTATCTAATGACAGTAATCTTATTAATAGACAGACCTTTATTGAAGAAATAGAAGAAGACGAAGAGACATCAGTTAACAAAATGCACTTGACTGATTCAGACTGAGTTTCTTCTACCCTTTTTATTTATATGCATTTATTGAGGGGGAATGTCGAATTTAAATGGTTAACTGATAAGACAATAGTCATTTGGTCTTCAACTGAACTTACTCAGTTTTCAACTGATCACTCAATTACTGACCTAACTGATCTTATCCAATAAGTTAACTGATAATTCGATAAGTATTCCATATTAAGTGATGTGACTATTAAAATCATGCATTTAATTAATGTCATTCATTGAATAATAATTTGAAACGTGGACCCACGTGATCCATTAGACTTCTGTTCACGTTTTCACCGCACGTACAAACGATTTTATCTTGAACTGACACATGTCCAAAAATTTGAACAGTCACAAACATAATAAATTGAACTCTCTTCATTTCAGTTTCTTTACACGCATTACAACTCTCAGAGCAAATCAAATACATAGAGCTTTTTCTGCAAGATATTAAAACTATCAGTAATGGCAAATCAAGTCCCTGCATACATTCTCAATGCAATGGCAATTGACTTTGATTCAGTTCTATCTGTCAAGGACGAAGCTATCAAAGACGTCTTTCTCAAGCTGGAAGCAGCTGGACTGAAGAACTTTTTGGGATTATCATCACAAGAAATCTATCCTAAAGAGATTCAGGATCTGTATGCTAATGGCTTCATCTCTGCTGACGGCAAACTCACTTCAACCGTCAACAATCAACTACTGATCATTGACGAAGACTCCTTCACCAATCTCTTCCAACTACCTTCTGATGGCTTGGCTAATATCTCTGAAGTTAAGACTTCTGATGTCGTGGAGATGCAGACGCTTCTATCTGCAGATGGACGGAAAATCAAAGTCTCTGATCCTAAGAAAGAACTGAAGCCAGAGATTCAGTTACTGGCAGACATTGTGGCCAAGGGACTACTCGCCAAAGCAGGCTCATTTGCTGCTCTCACTTTAGAAAAGTTCCAAGTGATGACTGCTATCATGGCTAGACGAAGACTGAAATGGTCATCCATCATCTTTTCTATCCTCAAGAACATGCTTCAATCCTCCAAACAGTCAAAGGGATTTGCTGAGCCACTCAGCTACTTATTGAAGAAAACGGTTTGTTGGGTGACTCTTCTGAAAAGTCATCCAAATTCAAAATTTTCAATGCTAAGAGTGTTCAGGTACCAAAAATCAAGATCGAAATGTCACCTGAGCAATTCATCAAAGTGAAGAATGAGATTGAGATGCAGGAAGCTCCCAAATCAGTCAAGAAGTTAGATCAGAAAAGGACAATCAAAAGGAAACTGATTGTCAGTGAGACTGATTCAAAGAGAACTCCATCTCCAAAAATCACGAAGAAGCCAAGAACTCTCAAAACCAAACCAGCAGTTGTTCTGGAAACAATCCCAACTGAAAGATTGAACTGACTGAAGCTAAAAGCTTATCAGCGCCATACCTTTGAGGACAGTTCCAGTTGAGTCTTCAACTGAAGGTTAGTCACCACTTTCAACTTCTCAATCTAAGAAGATTATCACCAAATCTGGTGATAAGCAAAAACCAGCAGGAGTCAAAGCTCCATTGATCTCCATCACTGCCCCAACTACTCTACCATTTTCCAGACCAAAAGGAGTAGTGATAAGGGAGAAAGTGGATGCAACTGAATCACGACTGAGTATCTCTAATGTCCTAACTGACCCAAAAGGAAAGGGCAAGATGATTGAAGAGCCCCGACCGACAAACTCAATTCAAACTCATAACGACCTGATATGGAAAAAGGTCAATGAGTTTTCTAAATGAAAGCTCAAGACTTACAATGAATGGGTCAGATTTAGAACCGGAGTTTTTGCGAAGCAATTGCAGAAGAAAGCAGTGTTGAAGAAATTCATTGCTTTGGAAGTTGTAGTCTTGAAGGTAGTCAAAGCAGCCTCGATTGTTCAAGCACTGGAAAGGAAGGCATACTTCTTTGATCTGGTGCATGTCAAGAAACTCGCTCAACTGATCGATCAGCTCCGCCTAAATTATGATCCAACCAATTCAACTGCTTTCAATGACAGAGCAGTTCATGATCAGCTGGACACGGACCTACGATCACTACAGATGAAGATCAAAAGTTGGGAAATAGATCAAGAGTTGATTATTTCAACAAATACCCAAAGTCCTTCATCTGAAGAGCAGGCTGGACAATCAGTTAAATACCCAAAGCCATCCCAGGAACCAGTTGCTGAATCAACTGAGCCAGCAACTGCTCCTTCTTCAAAGGATGCTCATCCATCACCTTCAGTTCCTCAATCTTCTAATGCAGATCTTCAGCTTTACACTGATGCTGAGTTATCACTGGCAAATATCGACGAAGTCATACAATCAATTGCCACTGATATCCAGCTGAATATTCTAACTACAGAAGCAGTTGAAGAACCGAGCTTAACTGAACAACCAGCCTCAGAGGTTATTTTGCAAGAAACTGAAGAACCAGTTCAGTCGGCTGCCACAACTGAACAAGCAGTTCTAGCTGAAACTGAAATAGCTCAGTTGCACAAGGAACCAACTGAAGAAGTGCAAACTAAAGAGCTGACTACAGTATCAGTTGATCAACCAACTGAAGAACCGATTACAGTATTCGTTGATCTACCAACTGACGAGCCTTCCAGCTCAACTGCTGTTCAGATTTTTACTCCTCCTCCAGAACTTCAACAAGAAGCATTGCTAGAAGATGTTTCAGAAATGGTTACTGTTGTGACTGAATCAACTGATATAGCCCTGGTAATCTTTAATCAAGAAGACAAGGAGCAGGAACCAGAATCCTCAGGAGCTATGTCTCCTGAGATACCAAAGGCTACTGAATCTATAAAGAGATCCAGAACAGTTAGAAGACAGTCTTTATATTCTTATTCAGTTGAAGAGTTTGGCAGATTTTGAAGAATTTTTAGTCAGCATAAGATTATTTTATTCTTTCATTCTTTGTACAAATCTGTACACTGAAAGAGTTGTCAACAAAAGATTATTTATTCTACAAAATATTCAGCTTGATCAGTTCACATTTTCTAAGTTTTGTCAAACACTAAAAAGGGAGAAACTGTTGGAAACTAAATCTCGGAAGTTTGACAAACTGAGCGTAAAAAGATTGAACAAACTGATCAAGAAGGCTGAAAAGAACTGATCTAAAAATACGCAAACTATTGGTTGGCTAACTGGATATTAGTGCACAGATAAGGCAACTGAACTAAGCTAACTGAACAATGTAGTCGACTGGATGATCAGTTGGAACTAATCAGTTATACTACAATCAGTTGACAGCAATCAGCTAATCCTATCGGCTTTGTCAAACTGATAAAACAGTTTGACACGTCATCGGTTAAGGAATGTAGCTATCAACCGACAACTGTACAAAAGCAGACTGCAACATGTAGTGGGAACGCCGCATTTCAGCAATGATACAGTGTACGATTGTTAGAAGAATATTGACGNGTGAAGGTCAATAAAGCACAAGCGAAAAGTTAGCTCGTTGAGAACCTACTATAACATGCTATCAATAAAATGCTTAATGGATTAAATGATGAATTAATGAGCCAAATTAATTTATAAGCTAAACAACATTGGAAGGCAACACACTTGATTTGCTTGATAAATCCAAAAGGCTGAATGAAATATACATCCTTAAATTATTCATTTGTTTGTAATTTTCAAATCAAAATTATAAGTTGATGCTTTGATCAAAATTTAAATTAACAATAAAATAATTCATATTTCGAAAGAATTCCTTAATTATACTCGCACCATAGAAAGAAAATTAATTTTTATGAAGTTTGGCCTCTAATATTATCATAA
Organism: Primulina huaijiensis; assembly: GCF_012295235.1. Classification (NCBI taxonomy): domain Eukaryota; kingdom Viridiplantae; phylum Streptophyta; class Magnoliopsida; order Lamiales; family Gesneriaceae; genus Primulina; species Primulina huaijiensis. The sequence goes on from NC_133323.1 coordinate 20,188,223, forward strand.
TAAAGATTAATTTTACCATGTATATATAAATCAAAGAATATTTTAATATTAATTGATAATGACTTCACCCATTAATTCTTTTACAATGGTGATTATCATATTCATAGTTAACATCGTCGTAAATGAAACGAAACAAATCCTTAAAGACAAATGAGTTAAAACACTTTCCAGATGGACTCCTCGTCTACGACATATGTTAATTTCCCACAGTAAAATCAAGAGAAGCCGGCAGATCTGACCAATCTACTTTTGCTTTCCAATATATATTTTCCCAATTTTTTATGAACTAATGCGACTATTTTTTTAACTCAAAAACCAACCTATGAGTCTCTCTATTTGGACTGATTAGTTATTTTTTCAATCCTCCTTGTTCCGTCTTACAACAATTTTTGTCCTTTGTTTGCGTATGTCAAAAAACTCTCGGCCTATTCAAGAAAATTGTATATCATAAATTGTCATGTTTTCTGTTTTCATGTTTTATATTGTAAAAGCTAGATTATATATTTATGTAACTTTTTTACTCTATTTCGTCGGAGCACTGATGTGCCACCGAGATACATAATCATTTTTCCGATTTGATGTCAGCACTTCGACAAAATATGATTAAAAAAAAATAATCAAAGTTACAAGAATAAGACTCAATTCTCATGACGAAATAAAATTAGGATCAAAAGCGTGGAATGATCCAGTTGATAGAGACGGAAAGAAGTGACTAGCTAGCCCCCTGCTTGGATTTTCTTGAACTAAAATACAATATTGCCAAATAAAAATAAGTGAAACTTTCAAAAGATCATAATCATACTGAATAGAATAAGTCCAGCATAGTACTAATTAATTAACTAGTTAATCAACGTTGATTTACAAATTAGTACTTAATCCTCGAGTCATCTATATAAAGGATTCGAGTGAGCATTTGTAATTACAATTAAGATGTCAAACCCTCACTACCAGTACGATGATGTGGCTGATTATGGCTCAAAATCCCCCAAAACAGCCCTAACAACAAGAGTTGTAACCCTAATTTCTCTCGCAGTATCGATCGCAGTTCTGGCCACTCACGATGAGACGTTGGACAATGGTTATGTGCTTACATACAAAGATTTTCGTTCTTACAAGTAACATGCGAAAGCTCTCTCACTTTTTTCTTTTTATCCTTGTTGAAATTCAATAATACTTTCATTTCACCGGTTCATAATATTACAAGTTTTGGAAGAAAAAAATCATTAACAGTCGTTGTTGTGTTCAGTTTTTAGTCATTTATTTTTTTTCATATAGTATAATGGTTAATTATTATGTCATTGTGTTTAAAAGAGATCTAGATCAAACGTACTGTCTTTATTTCTTGCACTATCAGTCCGATTTTTGTTAGAGTACTGACATGACTCCGAACACTGATGTTACGACTATATGAAATTGAGAAGAAAAAAAAACAAATTTATTGTACTATGATCAGTTATAGCTTAACCTATTAGAGTATCAAAAGTATGTATATGTCCACTTATAGGACCAATTTTAGAATATTCGTGTTTCGATTTTTCCCACCTGAATGCTAATGCTTCTTGATTTATGAACATAGGTACATGTTTTACGTAGCAATAATTGGGATGATCTACACGTTGCTGCAAATTCCATTTGCAATATACTACATGAGAACAAAGAGGCATCTAATCAGTTCCTTCAGCTTCCTCAAGTTTCAGTTCTACGCAGACAAGGTAAATCAACATGTTATTTTATTCTAAATTCATTTTTCTTTTGTAGTATATATAAATTTCACTCAATTTATTAATACATATCGACTAATTTCGATCCTTTTTAATTGCGTCGTAGATCATTTCTTTCATATTGACAACCGGAGCTGGATCAGCTTTCGGATCGACGATGGATTTGAAGAAGTATTTTGACTTGGGAAACGCTGACTCCAAGTTCCAGGACTATCTTTCCATGGGCTATATTCCAGCAGCATTTCTTCTAGTTGGATGCATAGCTACCTTAATATCTTCAGTTCATTCATCGTTTGGTTTAAGTAAGACTGGATGAATATGACCAACATAATTAACAAAACGAACACTTTCGATCTCTTGAATGTTTTGGATGTCAATTATCGTTTACAAGTACAACTGATCAGTTTAGCTCCGAAGGAATTTATATATAATTTTTGTGGCTAGCGATTGTGTTTTAATTTTTCTAATTTTTTAATTATCTGAAAATTTCAAGTTTTTGCTTGCATAATTCCACAAAAATCTCAAGTCCGTAATTACAAGCTTGCTTTTATGAAAAGTGCCACTGCTCAGTTAGGGGCACATTGTCAAACGCAAGCTCAATTTAATGTTCCAGTTAGGAGGTTCTCTTAAACCTTTTCCAACACTTGAGTAAGTGGTCGACAAGGGAGCCAGAACATAAGAGAGATATATATATTGTTGTGATCAAATTAGAGTTTAAAAAAGGTGAATAAGCTCTAACTAAATTTTTTGACTTTAAATCGTTCCTATCAGTTTTCAGCATATCAAGAATTCTTGATATTCTTGAACGGCTAGAGTTGCCGGACAACTAAAAAGTATAAGTACGAAAACGGTCCGACTTGACTAGTGATTAACTATATTAGATAGTTTAACAAGAAGCGACTTGAAATATAATTTTCAAGTTAAGTGCGTAATAAAAAAAACACAAGTATTTTTATGGATATTCGAAGATAAAACTTCTATATCACACCTTCTCCCACTTATGAAAATTTTCACTAAAAGATTTTGGTTTTACAACATCTTGTAACACTTCATTTTAATTAGGATTTATCAATGTGTAACTGAAACTCTTAGTGATCACTTTACAACTCTATATGTTTAAGAATTCTTGTTCGCCAGACAACAAATATAAAACTTCTACAGTCAGACTTGAAGGTTTGAATAGGTTACAATAGCAAAAAATATCCTTGGATGATTTGATGTATTCTGATAACTGTGTGCTAAGTGAGCAACAAATGTTTTGATCACTTAAGAATGCTCAGAAATCTTGCGATGATGCAGATTGTAACATGTGTGAATTCTGGGAGGGGTTCTTTGAGTCTGCATCAACATATTTATAGTTGGGAAGCTTCAACGATCGTTTAAGCTTTCCAATGATCACTTATACAATTTCTCGAAAGAACGAACTTGTCTTTATCAGCATTGTACATTGTAATAAATGCTATTAAATGCCACCTTTAACTACTAGCTTTTGAAAAGTAGTTTGAGCTAGTCACTTTGGGAAATATTATGTCACATCGGGAGTTGGTAATGTGATGTTCCTAAAACTGGTAGTCTATGAGCTGTTGGAAATAACGATCTTATTGATTGACACACTTCTGACCTACGGTTGGAGGAAAAAAAATTGTATTTAATACAGAGCAGTCAGAAGATAGATGATCTGTAATTGGTAATGAATAGAGCATTGGAGTGGCTACACTTTGCATCGACGGTCAGAAATCTGAAAAACAAAGTAGATGCTGGTTTTCCGTAACAGTTCAATGCTATTATTTTTTTAATCACCAACACTTAGGGTAAAATAAATATTTTAATAATTTTTTCTTTTTTGGTGATGACAAAACCAAGCTGCAAGTCTTTATTATACAAGATAAAATTGAAATAATGAATTTCATTAAGGAAATGAAATTTCATTTGTACAATGGAGCAAATAATTTAAAATACCTAATACACCCACAAAATTTAGAACAACTATCTTCTAGAACCCGAGCCGCTGCTACTACCACCTCTTCTTATTTCTTCTTCCATTCTCCTTTCATTATTACGCTTTGACTCTCTATACTTAGCCCTTTTCGGCCCGCCGCTTATGCTCTTCATGCTTCTTGAGGTGCACTTCCCCCTTTTTGTAATTGCTGCGCTGCATGTATTCTAAAACTTCCTGCAACTAGCCACCCATGGAGTCGAATCGCTCATTTATATATTGATGAACTTGAGCTATCTGAGTTTTTAATTCTAACTCGAAATTTGTCTGAACTCTATAAATTTGAGCGGCAAGTTATGTGTTCATATAGATATCTTATCTTTTTATTTGAGTTTGAGTACGATAAGCTATGCATATTTGAGAGTCAAATGGAGTTTATATTCTTTAAAATTTGGGCTCTGAAGCTGTCGAACATAACACTATGAGCATAGCTTTTAATCTCTATGTCAGATACTGCTTGGGAGATGTTGACCAGCTACGTCATAAGATGATCAAATGAGTTTTTGGAAGAGGATTATGGTCTTTCAAACAGAAAGTCAAGTTGAGGAAGAGAGGATGGACCTGCTTGAGTTTTTGAACCATCATCGGTTGGATTCTGAAATATTTTGGGCAACAGTCTGATGTGGTCCTTCCTACAGATTTGTCTCTTCCATAAATACAAGTTCATATTGAACCTGTTCCATTGTTGCATCACAAACTATGATCTCTTTTCTAGATAGAACCTTGGGAGAATTACCCTGATCTTCAATCATTCTCTCACTGTTTGGTGTGTTTGGTTTGATTCAAGGTTTAAGTCTTCTTCAACATATTTTTCTGCTTAGCTGCTGGATCTGGTAGAATTGGGGAGGAAGGGTCCATCTTAGATCAATCAAAGTCAAATATATTGTGAGATTGGACCACTTCGTCCACTAAGATTAGAGGATCTCATGAAGGTCCTCAGAAGTTGTTTGTTGCTTAGGTGGAGAGGATGGATGAGTTTGATCACTTGATTTTTCAGATAAAGGATTTTGAGGGAATTCTTCCATGTTAGTGGGTATGTCGACCTCTCGAAGCATTGATTCCATTGTGACGACATGTTTTGAAATTGATTGTTGTATATTGGTAGACTCTGGTTGTTGCACTTCTTCAAACTTTGGCTACTCATGACTAGCCTGACTCTTTCCTAGGCCAAAGATAACATAAATATCTTCTTCTTTAGTCTCTGGCAGCTCATACTCTTTCCTCTTCAACTTCACGTTCATGGACCAATAGAGTGCTTCCATTTCAGATTATCTTATGATAACTACGTCATCTTTGGGTTCGGGCTGTGAGCCACAAAATTCTCTCTTTTTCTACATCAAATAATGTAAAATACTTTTCCCGAGTTCCGTCTCAATAAAGTCTCGCTGCTGGAAAGTCTCATAGATAATTGTTTCTGCCCATTTCAGCATCTTTTGCGTCAAGGCATCTACTTCCTTTACCTTCTTCTCTTTCTGTATAACTTCAAAATGGACGACAGTGTGGAATCCACCCAAATGTCAAATTCTATCATTTTCTCTTTGGCACTTTGATTTACTCGCTCCATGGAAAGATTTATACAAGCTTGAACATTTGACAGTTTTTGCTCTGCCACAAGGATTTCATTTCTTTTGGCCTTGGGGTCTATCAGTGGCATCCCGGATTGCACAGATGATGGGTCACGTTCGTTTGACACCTTTTGATAGTATTGAGATGGGAATGAATGGAATTAAAGTAGAAACCATCGGAACATTCACATGCTTTAACCAGCTTGATTCTTTTTATCTTAGGCTTTTCAACCTTTTTCTTTGGGTTCAAAGACTGACTTAAATTTGATAAGCTTTTTTGAAGCGTTGAACACTTGAGTTAAAGTAATCTCCTCCCTTGCAGCGTCTGAATCAGAGTCAGAGGAGAGTAACACCTTTCTTGTTGTTCTTTTTGCTGGATTTTTTGCCTTGGAAGCCTTGGCAGTTGGCTTCTTGATTTCCTTCTTATTTTTCTCTTGTTCCTCGCCTTTCTCAATCTTGACAGAGACTTTCCTATCGTCTTTCCTGAGAACGTTTCTAGCATTCCACCGGACCGAGAGGTGGAATTTTTTATTGAGTTGATGCCGGGCACTGTGTCAATTTCTAAAGCACCCTATCTTTTAGCACCCGGCGAAATGAAAGAGCTAAAAGACCAAATTTAAGAGTTGTTGGACAAGGGTTTCATTCGTCCGAGTTGTTCTCCATGGGGCGCACCGGTATTATTCGTAAAGAAAAAAGATGGCAGTATGCGACTCTGCATTGATTATAGAGAACTGAACAGAGTCACCATCAAGATAAGTATCCCTTACCTAGAATCGAGGACTTGTTTGATCAGTTGCAAGGAACGTCGATTTTCTCGAAGATAGATCTTCGTTCGGGATATCATCAGCTAAAGGTGAAGGAGTATGATGTTCATAAAACGGCTTTTAGGACTTGATATGGACACTACGAGTTTATGGTGATACCATTCGAATTAACCAATGCGCCAGCGATTTCATGGATCTCATAAATTGTGGATTTCAACCGTATCTAGATCGGTTTATCATAGTCTTCATAGATGATATTCTGATTTACTCAAGGAGCAAAGAAGAGCACAGTCTGCACTTAAGAACGACACTGCAAATATTGCAAGATAGAAAACTATTCACTAAGTTCAACAAGTGCGAGTTTTGGCTCGAGAGAGTGGCGTTCTTAGGCCACATTATTTCTAGAGATGGAGTTGATGTCAATCCATGCAAGGTCGAGGCAGTTAAAGAATGGCCAGTACCAAAGAGCGTAACCGATATCCGTAGCTTCTTGTGACTAGCTGGCTACTATCAGAAGTTCACTCAAAGTTTCTCCTCTATTGCGGTACCCTTGACAACCTTGACGAATAACAATGCGAAGTTTATTTGGGGATTCGACTGTCAAGAGAGTTTTGAGAAGCTGAAGCAAGCTTTGACTTCAACGCCAGTTCTATCGATGCCATCAGGGCAAGGAGAGTATGTTCTCTATATAGACGCTTCGAAGCTTGGTTTAGGCGCAGTCCTGATGCAGAATGATCGAGTTATAACATATGCATCTAGACAGTTGAAGGTTCTTGAGAAGAATTATCCAACTCATGACCTCGAGCTTGCAGTAGTAGTATTTGCATTAAAGAAATGGAGACATTACTTATATGAGGAGAAGTGCAAGATTTTCACTGACCATAAAAGCTTGAAGTACTTCTTCACCTAAAAAGAGTTAAATATGAGGCAACGTAGATGGTTAGAGTGGGTGAAAAATTATGACTGCGATATTAGCTACCATTTGGGAAAAGCTAATGTAGTTGCGGACACCTTGAGTAGAAAGACAGCTGTTATCGCTCAATTGACAGTTTAAAGACCATTGCAAGTAGAGATTCAGCAATTCGAGCTTGCAGTGTATGCTGCGAGCGAGGCTCGTAATCATGCTACTATGACAATACAGTCGACTCTGAGGGATAGAATCCGTGAGGGTCAGTCTTCTGATGAACAGTTACAAAAATTGAGACTGAGAAACGAATCTAAAGGCCGGAAGCTCAATTCCGAGGATGATGGCATAGTTCGATATCGAGATCGACTATGGGTTCCTAGTGACGATTCACTAAGAAAAGTCATTATGAAGGAAGCTCGTAATACTCCGTACTCCATTCGTCCTGGAAGTACGAAGATGTACAAGGATTTGCAATCATTATATTGGTGGTTGGTGTGCTGTCGTTGTGCCACCAAACTTAAATTCCTACTCTCTAAATAAAATTAGTGTAATGGTGAGCAGAGTCGAATCCACAGGGAACGGGAGATGATTTCTTTCGAGTAAAATGTAAATACGGGAGGATTTTGGATAAGAACAAAATAAACTATTAAAACTAAAATTATAAAGCAATAAAAAATAATAAACGTAAACGAGAATTAAATTACCAACTCTGATTCAAGGATATTTTCACTATTCAATTGTGTCATTGTTCATCGGCTAGCATATTATTTATTCATGCAGTTACAAGTAATTAACCTTATAATTATAGGGATAGCCGATAAAATCCCTGTTTTTTCCTAATTTAATTGAACAAACCCAGCATCCAGTCAAAACTTATCAATAATTAACTGGGTACGATAGCGTTCCATATTAATTAAAAATAGCATTTTCGTTTTGTGAAAACAGTTAATCCTAAAATCTAACAACCGAGATAGCTGTAATTAATAGATCGAGTTTCGTTGATTTATTTAGATTAAATATTTTATGATAGCACAACACACCTAATATATCCCTACTCATGTACCAATCGTTCATGACAATTACGGATCACTGAATTCATGGATAGCAGTAGAAAATTATATATCAAATTAAATTGTCAGATTAACCAACATACAACTTTCATATAAATAAATCATAATTCAACAAATACTTGAACAAAACACGAATATTAAATTAAAGTGTAAAAACCTCACAGTGATAAATCGAAATAGTAAAAATATCCCTTGTATCAAAAATAAAACTTAGCCTAAAGGTGTGGAGAGAGTTGGAGGGAAAATCCTTGAGCCACTTTTTTTCTTGTGCTTCATGTGAGATTGTTGGTGATTGGAGAAATCTTTTCTTGTGTAAAAAATGTTGTAATCTTCCTTCTACCTTCACGTGAGTTGAGTAGGTTATATCAAGGATAGAAAAACTCATTAATTTAAATCATAATCCCTAAAAATCATAGGAAAGATATGATAGAGTTTTTTTTGGAATAAAACTCTATCTTATCTTTATTTATCCCAATAAGAAAAATATCTCTCCAATTATTTTCCATAAATCAAATACCATAATTAGGAGTCTAAAATATGATATTATCTTTGCAATTTTCGGACTTCGGATTTAGTTATGCCGGCAGCTGAAGAATAATCACAAGACGTGATCACGCCTTGTGGAAAGACCTCTTCTGAATTTTTTTCTGCTTCAAGTCTTAACGAAGATTATATCGACAACTTTAATTGTGATATAAAATCACCTTTTTAGCACAGATTTATCTCACGAGAAGAAAACTTCCTCCTACAATAAAATCACACAAAAATGTGTCAATTAAACATGTTGGAAGTAGTAACAATGAGAGATACAACAACAAAAAAGCAAACTATTATGAGTCTATCAAATCTCCCACACCTAAGCCATGCTTGTCCTCATGCATAAAAGAGTTTAATTCATTATCTCGCTTTTTTTTAATCCCCTTTCTGCGTCCTTTGCTTTTTCGTAGAATTTTTCATGCATCAAAACATTTTGATTATTGAGCATATGATATACCAACATTATGAACAATCGTTTCCATCAGAATGTATAGAAATTAAAATGCATAGGGTCCAAACACTCCTCACAAGATTTGCTCATTTCACTCTCAAGTGTCTAGGTATGTATCAAGGAGCTCTCATATCAAAACACTGAAAATTTTTACCATAAGCTTGCAAATATATCACGTCCTCCACCAAATGAATGAATTAAAATGCACAAACAAGGGCTGTAAATGGGTTGTACCGTGGCTAGAGGTCCGGTAGGAAATAAGGCACAATAGGTTTACAGAATTGAAGAAATCGTACGCACTTTTCACAAAGACAATTGCATCCAACTAACAATAACATCTTCAATCTCATTATAACATCCAAGACCATTTTCTTCTTCTTCGTTGCTCTTATTTTCCTTCTCATTCCGCCTTTTCATTTTCTCTTCCTTTTTTTTCATTTTTTTCCTTATTTTATTTTTTTTTTTTTCTTTTGCATAAAAAGTTTTTGAGACGACGACTTCGAGCATTAATCACTCGATCACAATAATTTGCACTTTATTGGCTCAAAGCGATGCTAAATGCGAAAAGTTTGTATGATTCTCCAATTCAAGGTTCAAATAGAGGAATAACCAACAAAAAGGATTTATCATGGCATGTAATGTGGTTATTTTTCAATGAATAGGCTCATGCTCGAACTTGGCTCACTAGAGGTAAATGAATCAGGGTAGGCTCAAAAGAACGACACTGATGATGCGAAAGAAAACAGTTTGAACCTAATGCCTTTTACTTTGTTTATGCCTCTAATTCATCACAAAGTGTCAACAAAGACATGTATAACAATGCAAGTTCTAGAAAAATCAACAATGAATTACCAACACACAATCAAATAAAATAGAGCATGATATAATGTTTGCTCATAGGCTCAATGCTCACCAAAGAAAACGGTATGTGTGCTAGACCCCATACACTTATCATTTCAACACATCATCCAGAGCAACTACCCATAAATGTAGCAATAAGAATGCAAAATCAGTTGCATACAAAGAAAACATCGGGTTTTTTTTCATAGACTCGCAACAGAAGCATTCAAGATTCAAATGAGAGAGATAACGAATAAACACTAGATGCTTTATGGATCAAACAACTTTCCTCTGTCGTACTCTCTCTCCCTTTTTTTCTACCTTTTTTTTTCACTTTTCTTAATTTTTTTTTTCGGAATAAACATGCAAAAAAATTGGAAAAAATAGAAATAGAAACTAGAAATAAAGCTATATACCCCTCTCGCACCTATATGTGGCAATGTTCTCAATGACACAAAAATTAGATGCACAACGCAGACAGTAAAAACGCAACGGAAGTTAGAGAAATCCCCTGAAATTTTTTTGGGCATCGTAGAGCAAAGCTTCTTATTGTTGTGGCGGGGAAAATTGTGGATCGATGATAGAAGCTCCTGAGAGAAGATGTGAAAGGGGTGAGAACAAATAGGGTTAGATAAAATAAACTTAAATGATGTTTTTTTTTAAAATCAGAAGATGTTTTCTCACAAGGCGTGATCACGCCTTGTTAGAAAACATCTACTGTGTTTAGGGCAATTTTTTTTTTGGTGCAGAAGTGATATTCTTATAAGGCGTGATCACGCTTTGTTAAAAGACATATTATGTACAAAGGTAACAAAAATTGTACTATTTGAAAAAAAATAAAATTAAAAGAAGTCAAAAATAATAAGAAAAAAAAATTTGGGTCGCCTCCCAAAAGCGCTTGATTTTTAGTCGTCGGCTTGACCCTCAAATGGATTCATTCAAAGAGCGGCTGATGCCCAAAGTACGTGTCATATGACACCATATATGGGTCTTGGTTCCATGTGCCCTCAAGTTTGGCTTGATGTATGCAATGTAAGCTCGTCTACTCAACAAAACGTGACTTTAAATAATAGGCATGAGATGAGAGTATCATCGTTGGCTCTTGAAGAACAAAATCAGTTGCAATCGACAATGGAGAAATACAAGGATATCCTAGATGTATGTATGATAATATTATCGACGAGCTCAAATCGATAGTCTCAGGAGCTTGTTCATCTCTCAACTTCATTGGTGCCTCATCTTCGTTTGATATTTCTTCCAAAATTTCTTCAGATTGAAACTCAACAGTTTCCTCATTCAATGCCACGCGCTTGTTTACCATATCATTCAATTGACTTATGATTATTTCAAGACTATATCCCTCATCTTCTTGATGCTCGAAAGGTTGGTCTGTAAAATCAGATTGGCTAATTTCTGGAGTGTATTGGTGGCTCCAACTCTGCAGCGAAAGATCCCAATACTGATGGTAGTCAAAGTCGGCCATATCATTTAGCAAATATATAACACTGTCCTCACGTTGAATAAGTAGTGGACTACCAGTTGTTAGTGCTCCATTAAATACCCATCTTTGTGTAACTGCATCCAAACATTTAAGGAAAAGTCGAAGAAGAACATAGTTAGAAAAATCTTGATTCCTGAATATTTTGCTAAATTACTGAATCTCTCACATGCTGCATAGAATGGCTCTTCGGTTTGTTGGGCAAAACTTATAAATACTTGTCGATGAAACATCTCGAAGTATTTCACAACAAAAAATTCTCAAATGCTGCTTTTCTCGATGAATGAATCACCTGTACAATAAGAATGAGACATGAAAAAAATAATAATAGCAAAAATCGAAAAAAAAAAACTAACCTTGCACTGTTTCCCGGCAACGGCGCCAAAATTTGGTGTGCCGTCGTTGTGCCACCAAACTTAAATTCATACTCTCTAAATAAAATTAGTGTAATGGTGATCAGGGTCGAATCCACAGGGAACGGGAGATGATTTCTTTAGAGTAAAATGTAAATACGGGAGGATTTTGGATAAAGACAAAATAAAATATTAAAACTAAAATTATAAAGCAATAAAAAATAATAAAACTAAACGAGAATTAAATTACAAACTCTGATTCAAGGAGATTTTCACTATACAATTGTGTCAATGTTCATCGGCTAACATATTATGTATTCATGCAGTTACAAGTAATTAACCTTAGAATTATAGGGATAGCCGCTAAAATCCTTGTGTTTTCCTAATTTAATCGATCAAACCCAACATCCAGTCAAAACTTATCAATAACTAACTGGGCACGATAGCGTTCCATATTAATTAAAAATAGCATTTTCGTTTTGTGAAAACAGTTAATCCTAAAATCTAACAACCGAGATAGCTGCAATTGATAGATCGAGTTTCGTTGATTTATTTAGATTAAATATGTTATGATAACACAACATACTTAATGCATCACTACTCATGTACCAATCGTTCATGACAATTACGGATCACTGAATTCATGGATAGCAGTAGAAAATTATATATCGAATTAAATTGTCAGATAACCAACATACAACTTTCATATAAATAAATCATAAATCAACAAATACTTGAACAAAACACGAATATTAAATTAAAGTGTAAAAACCTCACAGTGATAAATCGATATAGTAAAAATATCCCTTGTATCAAAAATAAAACTTAGCCTAAAGGTGTGGAGAGAGTTGGAGGGAAAATCCTTGAGCCACTTTTTTTCTTGTGCTTCATGTGAGATTGTTGGTGATTGGAGAAATCTTTTCTTGTGTAAAAAATGTTGTAATCTTCCTTCTACCTTCACGTGAGTTGAGTAGGTTATATCAAGGATAGAAAAACTCATTAATTTAAATCATAATCCCTAAAAATCATAGGAAAGATATGATAGAGTTTTTTTTGGAATAAAACTCTATCTTATCTTTATTTATCCCAATAAGAAAAATATCTCTCCAATTATTTTCCATAAATCAAATACCATAATTAGGAGTCTAAAATATGATATTATCTTTGCAATTTTCGGACTTCAGATTTAGTTATGCCGGAAGCTGAAGAATAATCACAAAACATGATCACTCCTTGTGGAAAGACCTCTTCTGAATTTTTTTCTGCTTCAAGTCTTCCACGAAGATTATATCAGCAACTTTAATTGTGATATAAAATCACCCTTTTAGCACAGATTTATCTCACGAGAAGAAAACTTCTTCCTACAATAAAATCACACAAAAATGAGTCAATTAAACATGTTGGAAGTAGTAACAATGGGAGCTACGACAACAAAAATGCAAACTATTATGAGTCTATCAGTGGTCGGACATGAAGCATGACATCTTGCGCTTTTTATCCGAGTATTTGACATGCCAACAAGTTAAGGCAGAGCATCAGAGGCCAGCAGAGAAGCTTAAGTCACTTCCTACTCCAAGTGGAAATGGGAAAATATTACTATGGATTTTGTTGTGGGATTGCAAATGACTATCAGTGGATTCAATGTCATTTGGGTGATAGTTGATCGTCTTACAAAATCAGCCCAATTTTTACCTATTAAGACGACATTCACCATGACACAGTATGTATAGTTGTATATCCGAGAGATAGTCTGACTGTATGGGATTCCAGAATCTATTGTTTCTGACAGAGATTCGAGGTTCACATCGTCCTTCTGGAAAAGTCTGCATTCAGCGATGGGAACAAAGTTGTTGTTCAACACAGCGTTTCATCCTCAAACCGATGGTTAGTCCGAAAGAGTGATTCAAATATTGGAGGATCTACTCCGAGCTTGTGTGATCGATTTCCAAGGAAGTTGGGAACCGAAGTTACCTCTAGTAGAGTTCACCTATAACAATAGCTACCAGTCGTCTATAGGTATGGCTCCTTACGAGACACTTAATGGAAGGAAATGTAGATCACCGATACATTGGGAAGAGGTTGGTGAAAGAGGAGAATTCGGTCCGGACTTGGTCAAGCAGACAGCAGAGCTAGTAGTCAAAATCCGAGATAGGATGAAAAATGCTCAAAGTCGCCAAAAGAGTTACGCTGATAAGCGACGAAGGGAGCTAGAGTTTGCAGTGGGTGACCACATATTTGTGAAAGTAGTACCTATGAAGAGTGTTATGAGATTTGGCAAGAAAGTCAAACTCAATCCAAAGTTCATAGGACTGTTTGAGATTTTAGAGAAGATTGGAACATTAGCTTAAAAAGTGACGTCGTCACCGACGCTAGCTGGAGTGCATAATGTGTTCCATATCTCAATGCTGCGGAAGTACAAGTCAAATTCTAAACATGTATTGAATTATAACCTCTGAAGTTGGCTCCAAATAGACTCCAAATATGTCATATGAGGAAATACCTAAACAAATTCTAGATGGGTAAGAAAGAAGGCTCCGAAATAAAATTATTCAAATGGTCAAAGTCAAGTAGCTAAATCATTAGGAGGAAGAAGCTAATTGGGAAATCGAGAAGGACATGAGGAGTCACTACTCGGAGTTATTGGGTAAGTTTTAATTTTGAGCACGAAATTTCATTTAAGGAATGGAGGAATTGTAAGGTCCAAAATGCGATAAAGTAATCCAACTGCACGCAAATCTAGGAATAATGAAAAATACCTAATTAAATTATTTTAATGGTATTTATCGAATGTGGTAGGCATATTTACCTGTTTAAAATATGGTTTTATATTAGAATGCTTAAAACTATGTTTTAAAGGTAATTCGAGACGCGATCGAGGAACGGAGATCGGGGACCGTAAAGGAAAAATATTTTCATTAAATGATTATTTTTAATTATTTAATATATGGTATTTTCGAAAATGGTGCTTTTTGAGGTGTTTTTATATACCGAGTCGTATTTAAAACCGAGAATCGATTTTTGACGAATATAAGGACTTTTTGAGAACTCGGCTAATATTTTCGAAAATCTTCCTGAACAAAATAATTTTCCTACTATCTAATGGGCCTAAGGGGCCTATTATACTATGGTTTTTGGGTCAAGTTTTTCACCTTATTATTTAATATCAAGGATTGTGTTCTAAACCCTAAAACAATGAAAACACACGCACACCAAGCTCCTAGTAACACTAGGACTCTCCCTAGCAGCCATCACGCAGCCACACTAATTTTTAAAGGCTTGTACGCCACTTTTATAGAAATAAAACGCAGCAAGTTCCCCTCCCTCTCTGCCAACGTTCTTCGCATCTAAATTTTTTTTTCGTGCATGAAATACGCATAGGCACGCCTTAATCTTCTTTCCCTCATCGTTCATACTATATTATGTGTATTTAACATGATTGCATAAAAAATATGATATACTTTTTTATATTTTCGTTTTTATGGCAATACATGATCAAAAATTGAGTTTTCATGCTTTTAAATCCATGTTTATGTTGCACAAATGGGTTGCCATGATAGGGCTATGGGAAGGGACGTTTTTCAGCATGATTAAGGGTCCAAGCCTCCCATGATAGGGCTATGGGAAGGGACGTTTTTCAGCATGATTAAGGGTCCATAGAGGCTTGGCTAAGGGCTGGACAAGAAGGGTAAAATGTTGAAAGAAAATTTGTGTTGTAGATGAACTAGGGTTTCGGCTTTGGTGAAGTTTGGTTAAGTTTCGAGTTGATTCGGTTTAAAACCGAGACATAGGTTCAAGTTTTAAAACGAATTGAGAAATTAGTCGAGGAGCTTAAGTTTAAGTCTAAGAAATTCTTATGGGTGTATTTTAAGGTATTATGGTAAATCTGGATGTATTCGGGTCGTCGTTTTAAGGTCGAAGTGTAAAATGAGAAAGTTAGGGTTTCAGGAGCAAAATAGTCATTTTACACCTAAAAAATGTTAGACGTCCTAGCAGTGCCTTGGATCCTGTAATGAATGATTAAATGTTTATTTTGAAATGTTGTGGGATTTTATGATCAAAAATGATATATGCTAAAAGACGTGTTGCATGCTTAGTTTAAAAGAAAAATCATATCTATGCATGAATTTTTACAAATGATGATTATAATGAAAGTGTGGGGCTCTTAACTCCTAATCGTTATTACCATGCAATTAGATTAGGGTTGATTAATTACAGCGGAAAACGAGTTTAAATTTTCTTTACAATGAGCCCAAAACATCTTATTTACAAAAATGCCATCAAAACTATTTTAAAAGTTATTGGACTATTGTTTATTCTCGGGATCTCACAGAAAGGTTGAAGGAAGTGACTTGATTGTTAATAATATGAAAGGATATGATGATATGTAAGGCCAATGATCAGTTGACGGGTAAGAGTATCGCTGATGTCCCTGCCGTCTGGTACCATGGTTATACGTAGATGAATCCATCGACCAAAAGCTGAAACGGGAAGCACAATTAATCATCTGAATTAAATAAAAAGTAAACGTATATGTATATGATGAAAGGAAAAAGGTTTAAAGTTATGCATATTCATGAAATGCTATTTTTATTAAAAATATTTTCATTGTTGCTTGTGGATGTATATGTATTACTTGTTATAACGGTTAAGGTTTACTGAGCCAATAGACTCACTAGATATGAATGATGCAAGCAGGTGATAATAATTTTGATGATGATGGAGGACTTGATGGTTGAACTGGCTGAGCTGATTTTGCTAATAACCCGAGGACCTTTGCTAGTTTTTTCGCATTAGTATAATTTTAAATATTTTATGACGTTGATGACTTTTGATGGTTTTGAGAGGATTTAAGATTCTTATGATTTATTTTGAAAATACCAGTTTTAGATTTAGTTGTCATCTTACGATTTTATATTTTGCAGTGCGTTCTTTTAGATTTTTAAATAATAGGATGGTTTATTTTAAATGACAAAATTATATATATGTATATGTATGATTATTTCGGCCGAAAGCATATAGGAAAAAAATTTATAGTATATTTTAAAAAAAATGAGTAGTAGACGTTTTAATAACCGTCAGAAAAGTTTTTCTATGTAAATTCAGTTGATTGAATAGTTGCTATGAGTTTCAGCTTCATAGGGTTGATGAACCGAGCAAAAGTAATTTTGTACAAACAGCTGTACCAATCAAATCTTCTAGTAAAATCTTACTGGAGACAGAAAAAGAGAGACATAGAAGCATTATCTTTGAACTTACATATAACAAACTTTCGTCTATATTTATTTTCAATCATTTACTAACCTAATCATATTTGCGTACAACTTATTCATTTTGTACATTGAGTTGCTGGCTTATCTTTTAGTTGCAGACTAGAACATGTCGATGGCTAGATAGAAATATTTTATCTTAGCTTTCTCGTGTTGTTCTTCTAAATCTCTCGGATTGATTATATTTTATTTTTTAATGTTAAAAAAAAAAATAGAACATGAAAATGATTCGTGTATTTTGGCTACAATTGTCAGACTAGTAACAACTACGTAACACGATGAAATATGAAACAGATATCGATCCCACGACAAGTCATTCTATACAAACTCCAATTAACATGCGACATGCAAGCGTTGTCCTAAGTAGACCAGGTGACATGTGAGAGACATAAGAGTCAGAACATTGAGGAATGAAGAGTAAGAGTTCAGCCTCCTCAGCATCTCTGTCATTCTCGCCATTTCAGCCTTGGCTTCTGCTGCTGTATCCTCTTGTTTTCCTTCAGCTGATCCCGGACTCCCTTCCGTGCTGCTTAGGCCTCTCGCCAGAGATTCGGTTGTCGGATCGACGTTTCGGCCTCTCGGCTCCGTGACGCCGCTCTCTTTTCCTCTCCCTTCTTCCTTTTCCATCTTCATTCTTTCAAACATCACCTGCAAGCATATAAATTAAGCAACAACTTGAAGTACTACTACTACACATGCATCTACAAATTCTTGTTCATCCCCCGAGAGACTGTCCTCCACGAATATGCAAAAGAACTCTATACTAACTATAACAGCAATGAATTAATTTCTAAGCTGTCAGGTACTTCAGAGGTATTTGAAACAGCAATAAAACAAGTTCCAACCTTTGTTGCGCGGGGCTCCAAATACATCATGTTGGCCAAAACCATAACAAGTGATACCACAAGATTGAAAGACTGAAACATGCCAACACTAACTGGATACAACCTTTTCCTCTGGCTCAGTAAGTGTCCGAACAATGCCATCCCCACACAATAAGCCATAGCCTTAAAGTACACAGGATAAATCCTGCTCTGCACCATACCAAACTGGTGCCTAGGCAAAGTCCCAGCCAGAACATAACTCGAAGCGAAAGTAACCCAAATGCACATCCCATAAGCCGCCGTAAATCCCAGCAAATGCAGCACGCCAGACACCGAGTTCAAGTTCATCGGGGGTACCAAGGATGCAAAAACGCGGACCCCAATATCCCGAGCCCTCTGGAACGAGCCCCTTAGTTCTCTTTTCCCTTCTTCTTTCACCCTTTGAGCGCCCTGTTTCACTCTGTCCGATACATCTCCCACCATTTCTTCCGCTTCTTTTGCCTTTTCTGACACATGGCTCTTCGCCTTCTCGGCTTGAACAGAGGCGCCTTCTTTCATTTCGCTGGCCTTCTCAGAAACCTTATCCTTCGCTTCTCTTGCAGACTCCTTCACATTTTCTGTTGATTCCCGGGCTTTATCCGAGACCCGATGCGCTGAATGAGTAATAGTATCTTTAACTTTACCAATGGCCTCACCCGCCTCTTCCTCGACCTCATGGGCCTTCTCCGCCACCGCTTCTTTCGTCTTACCCATGGCGGCAGCAATTTTATGCTTACACTTGCCATATGCATCGCACACAAGCTCACTTGGACTAAACCCACGATGGATTTCTTCAGGTATCGCGGAATCTTCTTCTTTTAATCTACCGTTCACGCCCTCCGACTTCTCAGACACTTTGTCCTCCATATTTTCCGTGGACCCCTTGTGATCTTGGGGTGAAATGGAGACCTTGGTATTTCCATTATCCTTCTCAAATTCAACCACAATCCTGTGCCCATCTTTCAACACGATATTCTCTTTGGAATTCTGCTTCTCCGGGGTCGGAGAAAAGAACCCCGCCGTCACAAGTGAAGTGAACAAAAGACCCAAAGCGAAAACATTCATCATCCTTACACTGTTGCTGTTCTCTCTCTCGAAAACTGATCCGTGAAACTCTGAATGGGAGAGGCAGTTACAAATTTGTGTATACAATTTGTGGAAGATGAGAAGAAACACGTAGCCTGTAAATTCTCAAAGAAGCAACACGTGGCTAGCTCCCGAAAGTTCTTCGAGAATGATACGCGGCAGTTTGTGGTTTAAGGTATCTTGCCACCTTTGTAGTAATTAATGACAGGAACCTTTTGCAAATTAACAAACTAGCTTTCAATACTAACACGTCAATTACTATTATATTACACAAGTGATATTTCTCCCATATTTTTGTAGAGTTGGTTTTTTTTAATTAAAAAACACTAGAAATTAAATTTGAAAATTTACATTTTAATAATTTCTTATTTTTAATGACTTTTTAAACCTTGACTTTTTATAAAAATTATACGAACAACCCTTGTACCACTTGGAATCGGGCGAGCTGAATTATCTTGATAATATATAAAAGAACAATGATCAAAATAACCAGCAGTCAAAACGGTTAAAAAGAAAACTTAATTTTCCACAAGCATATTTCAAGCTGGTTAGACTAGTCCCGAAGTTATCTATGCTAATTGGATGCTACAAGATCTAGTTGGATGACACGAATACGGTAGCGTCCAGTTAGCATGATTAACATATGAACAAGTCTAACATGACTTGAAATATGAGTTATAGAAAATTAAATATTCTTTGTAATCGTTTTGTCTGCTGATTATTTTGATCATTAATTTATAACATATTTTCAAAATATTTCAATTTGTCATATTTTCAAAGTGATGTAAATGGCATTCATGAAATTTTTAGAAAAAAAATAAAATCTAAAATACCAATTTAATTTGCACACAATAAAAACATGTATTTTTAAAATTTCAAGGAAAATTTTATGCAAATAATTCCTTGTGATATTCGAAACTCCCAGTCCCATCAGTCATAAATTAATTAATTATATGTCATCGAAATACCCCCACACATTTGCTATACACCTATTCAAATATAAATAAAAAGAGCTATTGTTTATAGGTCCGGAGGCTTTGTGTATCACGAATTCACAACCGATATACTTACTATTGATTACAAATATAAGTTTTATAATAAGGATTATTATTAATTATATCAATATACTTTGCCTTTGTTTTCCAATTCTGTCCCAATTTTTGGGTGTTCATTTTATATCCGTCAAACTCTAAGTTCTGTCTCACAAATGTCCGAGTCGTTAGTTAAAATATTAAGAGCTGATGGAAATTGCTCATGAGCTGCACATGATTGTATTATCTCGAAATCAGATGAAGCACAAACCTAGCCCTATTTTTGTTGGAATATTGTTCTCTCGTACCCAAAGCACAACGAAAGTCTAAAATTTTTAGTTTTGACGTTCAAAACATTTATTGGACGTCGTATGATTTAATACATTGATATGGTGTTTAGATATGTTTACATTTGTGTATTTAAAACTTGACATCAAACCAGTATAGGATTAGCGCAGTTGGTCTTTCTTATAAATCCATGCGAACGAATCTTCTTCTTTCTTTGATAATCAAATAAGGTTCACGATCAGAGACTGATTTCATCATATAGATCGCACTAAAGATCTAATCAGAAATCTCACATTAATTAGGATTTATAATCCTAATCCTACTAGGATTCTTTTATTTTCATTAATTAATTCAAATTCTCATGTTGTATATATCATGTAAAGTCAACTCTTAATAATGCATGATACACACACATATATACATACAAATACGCATATATACATGTATAGACATATATATAAAATTAAATAATCATTATTTAATTTTTTTTAATTAATTGTTAATCAATTAATTAATCTATTATAGACCCCTCTTGAATAATCTACGAGAATCTTGTACATATTCGTAGTCATCACTACTAACATTATTATTTAATTAATATATTCTAAATTTACTAAATAAATAAATGTGAACTCATTATAACCCCGATCGATGATCGGACAGCGCCGATTTATCGATTGTATAAATCTCGTTCATATAATGAAAATTGAAAATTTCGAATATCAAAATTTTCACTGTCCATTTTCGGCAGCTGCAAGTTTTGTGAACTCCTTCACTAAAACAGATAGTTCCACTCTCCTCACAAAATTAGCTATTAACCTAACATCCACATCTTCCATCATACGGAATTACCTTATAAACTCATTTATAAGCAATCTGTTTGATCTTCATCAAATTACAGACACCAAATTCAACTACTTGAATTTGATTATCTCAACAGGAACACCGAATTCAATACTTATGTGACCCTCGATGATTCTGGGATACAGCTAACCGTGAGTTAACAACTTCATTGGATTCAGAATAATATTTATTCTTATTCGAGCTTACCCTAATTAGCCCTATTCTTTTCATCAACATCTTGATCAAGAATGTCATAATTAAAATCTGATTGCACCCATCGGATCATGGTAAGAGCGTCAAGTAACTTCATCCTATGATTCACTGGGTATATATACTACGACTTTGCTTGTCCCATCTCTCGTTACTACATGATATGTATAGCCAGCCAGGATTGAGCTAGCTATATCCGAGATCATACTTTTTTTAATTAAAAATATTATTTTTTATGCTAAAAATATTACCTTTAACTTAAAATAACCTCTCTGTGGATCGATTTCGTACTTACGAAATATATTACTTGCAGACAACTTACACTTGGATGGATTATAAGTTAAGTAGTAGCAGAGAGCATGACAACGAGTTGTCAATGGTTGGAATCCATCGAAAAGAGTAGATGAAGGTGATGACAGTCTGCCAAAGCCAGGAAGTGAATGTACAGTTGATGAAGTACAATTTTCGAACCACAATTCAAGGGTTTTAAACATTATCTTCACATCAGTTGATCTAAACATGTTCAGTTTGTTTACCAACTGTATTTCTGCTAACGACGCATAAGAAATCTTTTAAAAGCATCGTGATGGATCTGAAAGTGTTCGAAGTAAAAATTTAAGAATTCTAACATCTAAATTCGAATTTCTGAGGATGGGAGAGACTGAAAAAATCATTGATTATGATTGTCACCTCAGAGATATTGCTAACAAAGCATTTATCCTTGGAGATCCAATATCGAATGAACGACTGGTTAGAAAAGTACTTAGATCACTTTCTGAACAATTAAGTATCGAAAATTTTACATTTGATGAAACACAAGACATATCTCAACTCTATGTGGAAGACTTGTTCAGTCCTATTCATGATTTCGACATGAACACGGACTTACAAAATAAGGAAAAAAAGATAAGACCATTGCTTTCCAAGTCTCTAATGATTCTTACAACGATCTTCTTCAATTATCATAAGAAGTCAATTAGTCAGATCTTTGTGAAGACTCTATCTCTTATATCACGAAGAAGTTTGGAGATTATTTGAAAAGAATAAGAGACAAAAAGAAAATATCACAAAAATCTAAGTTTCCTAGTCTAACTGCTCTTGAAAAAACTCAAAAGTTTCCTACCAATGACAATTTTGATCAAAGGAATGAAGATAAGAATCAAATTGATTCTAAAAGATTTGATTTTGTGCAATGTAGATAATGCAATGATTTCGGACATTATGCGAATGAATTTGCAAATAGGTTTCTAGAAAATAAAGGACTGGATGTATCTTTAAATGATGAGAAATCCGATGAAGATCAAGAAGCTAACCAAGAAGAAAGTCACACTTCCCTAATCGCACTTTTGGAAGAAATACGCTGGTTACAAGTCAATCCACTGGGTGTTGCCTCTCGTGTTGCAACACCTGGTCAGAACAACTCTCTAAAATCAGTATGCCTTAATGCTAAAACTTTTGGGGATTCGATTATTCAAGACACTCTAGAGGAAGATGATGAATAAATCACTCTAAAAATGTACAAAAGCTATATGAGGAGTTGAATGCTGACTGGATCAAAAGAAATAAGTTGAACACAACTCTCTCAAAAGAGAATATTGAGCTAAAGTCTATCGTCGCCAAACTCAAATTGATCTTAAGAAAGAAGGATTTGGAATTGTATAAAATCAAGGATGAGTTTGAAAAGCTAAGGCAACTGAAACACTTGTTAAGTTCAACTCTAGTACAATCAAGCTTGATTCCATACTAATGATGGGAAATGATATTAAGATCAGATTATGTTTCAACAATAATGTGTTTGAAGTTAGAGAATTATCAAAACTAATTGTATTTTTGAGAGAAAACAGAAACACATCAAGCTCACCAATTGTCACTCCCTCCTATGGCCAAGAATTTTCCATCAAAGAAGTAAGTTGTTGCTCAAAAGCCGAAGCAAATGAAATGTCATTTTGTGCGTCACTAGTGTTTCAAACATGGTTATATAAAATTATACTGTTTTAAGCTAAGGCACGACTACATGTTCTGGGAAGCAAATCGGATGTTGCACAAGGTGTCCTACAACACCTACCGCAACACCTCCGACAAACGAACTTCAGTGAAGAAATTTTGGAGACCTAAGGCTAAAATTCATTGTCATATTGTTTATACATCACTAAAATCTAACATTGCAGGTCACTGGTACTTTGATAGTGGAAGCTCACGCCAAATGACAGGTTCAAGAGAACATCTAATAGACTATGTTGGACAAAAGATTAGTAGAATGACCTAGGGAGATGGAGCAAAATGAAGGATTGTTAAAAAAGAAACACTTGAATGTTGAAGGAATTCCCAACCTTTGTAATGTGCCACATGTCGAGGGACTAAACTTAAAATTGATAAGTATTAATCAATTGTATGATGATGATTTGCATGTTAAGTTTAATAAAAATTCTTGTGAATTTTTTTTGATAATGCTAACATGTTTGTTTGACAGGTACAAGATCTGCAAATAATTGCTATCAATTAGGAGAAAAACTTACATGCAAACATGCAAAAGTGAGTGAACTTGATCTTTGACATCAAAAGACAGGTCACACAAATTTCACGACATTGAATAACCTCTGTAAGTGTGATGTTGTATGAGTTATGCCCAATTTATCATCTCGCATACTGTATATTAGGAGTAGGTCTCTTGTGAGACGGTCTCACGAATCTTTATCT